>NW_025751651.1:0-14662 GCF_021184085.1 Oncorhynchus gorbuscha
ATCACCCTTAACCACCACCTTAACTACCACCCTAACTATCACCCTTAACCACCATCTTAACTACCACCCTTAACCACCATCTTAACTATCACCATAACTATCACCCTTAACCACCACCTTAACTGCCACCCTTAACCACCATCTGAACTATCACCCTTAACCACCACCTTAACCACCCCACCTTAACTACCACCCTAACTATCACCCTTAACCACCATCTTAACTACCACCCTTAACCACCATCTTAACTATCACCATAACTATCACCCTTAACCACCACCTTAACCACCCCACCTTAACTACCACCCTAACTATCACCCTTAACCACCATCTTAACTACCACCCTTAACCACCATCTTAACTATCACCATAACTATCACCCTTAACCACCATCTTAACCACCCCACCTTAACTATCACCATAACTATCACCCTTAACCACCACCTTAACTACCACCATAACTATCACCCTTAACCACCACCCTTAACTACCACCCTTAACCACCACCCTAACTATCACCCTTAACCACCACCTTAACTACCACCCTAACTATCACCCTTAACCACCACCTTAACTACCACCCTAACTATCACCCTTAACCACCATCTTAACTATCACCCTTAACTACCACCATAACTATCACCCTTAACTACCACCTTAACTACCACCCTTAACTACCACCATAACTATCACCCTTAACTACAATCCTGACTGGTTGCATCACTGCCTGGTATGGCAACAGCTCGGCCTCAGACCGTAAGACACTACAGAGGGTAGTGTGTACGACCCAGTACATCACCGGGGTCAAGCTTCCTGCCATCCTGACCTCTACACCAGGTGGTGTCAGAGGAAGGCCCTAACAACTGTCAAAGACTACAGCCACCCCAGTCATAGACTGTTCTCACTGCTACCACACGGCAAGCAGGACCGGAGAGCCAAGTCTAGTTCCAAGAGGCTTCTAAACAGCTTCTAACCCAAAGCCATAAGATTCCTGAACATCTAATCAAATGCTACCCTGACTATTCACATTGTCCCCCACCCCTTATCATAGTCCCTTTAGTAACTCTACCTACATGCACATATTACCTCAACTAACTGGTGCCCCCGCACACCGACTCTGTACCGGTACCCCTGTATATACAGTAGTCCCTATTGTTATTTACTGCAGTTGGTTAATTACTTGTTACTGACATTTCTTATTCGTATCCGTATTTTTTAAACTGCATTGTTGGTTAAGGGCTCGTAAGTAAGCATTTCACTGTAAGGTCTACCTGTTGTATTCAGCATTTCACTGTAAGGTCTACCTGTTGTATTCACATTTCACTGTAAGGTCTGTTGTATTCAGCATTTCATGGTGAGGTCTACTACACCTGTTGTATTCAGCATTTCACTGTAAGGTCTACCTGTTGTATTCAGCATTTCACTGTAAGGTCTACTACACCTGTTGTATTCAGCATTTCACTGGTCTAGTACACCTGTTGTATTCAGCATTTCACTGTAAGGTCTACCTGTTGTATTCAGCATTTCACTGTAAGTTGTATTCAGCATTTTCACTGTGACACCTGTTGTATTCAGCATTTCACTGTGGTCTACTACACCTGTTGTCTTTCACTGTACTACCTGTTGTATTCAGCATTTCACTGTAAGGTCTACTACACCTGTTGTATTCAGCATTTCACTGTAAGGTCTACTACACCTGTTGTATTCAGCATTTCATGGTGAGGTCTACCTGTTGTATTCAGCATTTCATGGTGAGGTCTACCTGTTGTATTCAGCATTTCACTGTAAGGTCTACTACACCTGTTGTATTCAGCATTTCACTGTAAGGTCTACTACACCTGTTGTATTCAGCATTTCACTGTACGTTCTACTACAGCTGTTGTATTCAGCATTTCACTGTAAGGTCTACTACACCTGTTGTATTCAGCATTTCACTGTTCTACACTGTTGTATTCAACATTTCACTGTGTCTACTACACCTGTTGTATTCAGCATTTCATGGTGAGGTCTACCTGTTGTATTCAGCATTTCACTGTAAGGTCTACTACACCTGTTGTATTCAGCATTTCACTGTAAGGTCTACTACACCTGTTGTATTCAGCATTTCATGGTGAGGTCTACTATACCTGTTGTATTCAGCATTTCACTGTAAGGTCTACTACACCTGTTGTATTCAGCATTTCATGGTGAGGTCTACCTGTTGTATTCAGCATTTCACTGTAAAAAGGTCTACCTGTTGTTGTCACGCCTTGGTCATTGTATTTTGTGTTTTTGTTATATGTTTGGGTAGGCCAGGGTGTGACATGGGTTTATATGTTGTTTTCGTATTGGGGTTTGTATTATTTGGGATCGCGTATGATTAGGGGTGTGTCTAGTTAGGAGTGGCTGCCTGAGCGATTCTCAATCAGAGTCAGGTGATTCTCGTTGTCTCGGATTGGGAACCGTATTTAGGTAGCCTGAGTTTCACATTGTATTTTGTGGGTGTTTGTTCCTGTCTCTGTGTTGTAGTCACCAGATAGGCTGTAATTAGTTTCACGTTCCGTTTGTTGTTTTCGTCTTTCAGTTATTTCATGTACCGCATTTCATTCATTAAAGTCATGAGTAACCAACACGCTGCATTTCGGTCCGACTCTCTTCCTTCAACAGACGAATGCCGTTACAGCTGTATTCGGCGCATGTGACTAATACAATTTGATTTGATTTGAACTACAACCCTTAACTAGCACCCTTAACTACAATACATAACTACAACCCTTAATTACCACCCTTAACTACCACCCAAGGTAGACAGGAGAGAGGAAAGAGGAAAGAGGAAATAGGAGAGGGAGGAGAGATGAGAGAGGAGAGGAGAGAAGGAGAGAGAGGGAGAGAGAGGGAGAGGAAAGAGAGACAGAGATAGGAGAGAGAATAGATGAGAGAGAGAGAGGGAGAGAAAAGATAGAGGAGAGATTGAGGGAGAGAGAGAGGAGAGAAAGATAGAGGAGAGATAAAGAGAGAGAGAGAGCATTGCGGTTACATCCCTAGTTTCATTTATCAGCTTGAATGAAAAAAGTCCAGACCCAGTGTTATGTACTGGTTATGTACTGGTAGAGAGCGTGGTACTGGTCAGGCACCATATTATGCAGAAATGTGCACGGTGTCTCCAGTTCAGGACGCATTGTGGCAGCTCTACATCAGATCTCCAGTGCGCCTCCACAGTTCAGTATGTCCTGTGTCTCCTTCCCGCTCTGAGGTGCGTGTCACCAGCCCGGTACCCCCAGTGCCGGCACCACGCACCAGGTATCCAGTGCGCTGCCACAGTCCAGAGCTTCCGGCGACAGTCCCCAGTCGCTGGGGCCTCCAGCAACGGTCCGGTGACAGTCCCCAGTCGGTGGGGCCTCCAGGGGGTCCCCAGTCGGCGGGGCCTCCAGCAACGGTCCCCAGTCGGCGGGGCCTCCAGCAACGGTCCCCAGTCGCTGGGGCCTCCAGCAACGGTCCCCAGTCGCTGGGGCCTCCAGCAACGGTCCCCAGTCGCTGGGGCCTCCAGCAACGGTCCCCAGTCGCTGGGGCCTCCAGCAACGGTCCCCAGTCGCGGGGCCTCAGGGTCCCCAGTCGCTAAAGCAACGGGGCGGCGTCCAGCAACCCCCAGTCGCCACCGAAGGGGGGCGTGCCCACCCAGAGCCGCCCCTCCCCTATAGGTAGGTTTAGGTTTGCGGCCGGAGTCTGCACCTTTGGGGGGGGGGGGGTACTGTCACGCCTGACCTGAGATATCTCTGTTTTCTTTATATTTTGGTTAGGTCAGGGTGTGACGAGGTGGGTACGCTAGTTTTGTATTGTCTAGGGTTTTTGTAAGTCGAGGGGTTTTTGTATAACAATGCCAAGGGGTAACATATATAAATGGAACAGTACTGGACCCAGAATCGAACCTCGTAGAACGCCACGTGATGTGTATTTTCTCTGAGTTATGTTCACCAAGGGTGACAAAAAACTCTCGACCGGTTTAATAGGTCCTAAACCAATTTAGAACTGGCCCGGAGAGGCCAAGCCACCTCTCCAGTCTGTCCAGAAGGACATCATGGTCAGCAGTGTCGAATGCAGCACTTAAATCTAAGATTACAAGGACAGAGAGCTGTTTGGCATCTGCGTTGGCTCTGGGATCATTTACCACTTGAACTAAGGCTGTCTCTGTGCTGTGGTGGGCACCAAAACCAGAATGGAAAACAGTTGGCACATAAAACATATTGTAGCTGTTTGAACATCAATTTCTCCAGAATTTGCATTAAGAATGGACGGCTGAAGATTAGGTGAACATCGCTAAGAACTGGAAGAATCTAGATGCCTTTCCTTCAGAAAGGGTTTCACCAGAGCAGTTTATAGTGCCGTGGGGGAAATGCCTTTTGAAACAGGAAGTGATTAACAATAGAGTGTACTTCATCAGATGTGCAATTAAAAAACAGTTTTGTAGAAGGTGGTGGGGGATAGGATGGAGGAGGCAGGTAGAAGACAAAAGTTGTGATATCACTTTCCTGAGCATGTCTCTGTGTCAACCAGGGAAAATACATCCATAGTTCCTTTTGCGTGGTCGGCTAGGACTCATATCATCAAACTTCTCATCAGGTCTTGACTGATACCCAGCCTGACATTGCTTATCTTATCTCTGAAATAGGCAGAAAACACATCACATTTTGATGTGGAGGAAAGTCCACAGATTTTTGCAGGGTAGGATTTATCAAACGATCAATTATTCTGATTTAATAGTGATCTAGTTCGTAAAATGAGCCCGTCTGGCATTTCTAATGGCCTTATATATCTTATCTCGCAAACTCATCATATTTAGATGTTGGAATTGATGGGAAATGATGTAAATATATCACTAGCCACTTTAAACAATGCTACCTTATATAATGTTACTTACCCTACATTATTCATCTCATATGCATACGTATATACTGTACTCTATATCATCGATCATGTTATACATGTATAACTAGCCACTTTAACTATGCCACTTTGTTTACTTTGTCTACACACTCATCTCATATGTATATACTGTACTCGATACCATCCAGAACGCCGCAGCCCGTCTGGTGTTCAACCTTCCCAAGTTCTCTCACGTCACCCCGCTCCTCCGCTCTCTCCACTGGCTTCCAGTTGAAGCTCGCATCCGCTACAAGACCATGGTGCTTGCCTACGGAGCTGTGAGGGGAACGGCACCTCAGTACCTCCAGGCTCTGATCAGGCCCTACACCCAAACAAGGGCACTGCGTTCATCCACCTCTGGCCTGCTCGCCTCCCTACCACTGAGGAAGTACAGCTCCCGCCTCAGCCCAGTCAAAACTGTTCGCTGCCCTGGCCCCCAATGGTGGAACAAACTCCCTCACGACGCCAGGACAGCGGAGTCAATCACCACCTTCCGGAGACACCTGAAACCCCACCTCTTTAAGGAATACCTAGGATAGGATAAGTAATCCCTCTCACCCCACCCCCCCTAAGTTTTAGATGCACTATTGTTAAGTGACTGTCCCACTGGATGTCATAAGGTGAATGCACCAATTTGTAAGTCGCTCTGGATAAGAGCGTCTGCTAAATGACTTAAATGTAAATGTAAATGTACTGTATGCTGCTCTGTACCATCACTCATTCATATATCCTTATGTACATATTCTTTATCCCCTTACACTGTGTATAAGACAGTAGTTTTGGAATTGTTAGTTAGATTACTTGTTGGTTATCACTGCATTGTCGGAACTAGAAGCACAAGCATTTCGCTACACTCGCATTAACATCTGCTAAGTCGCTCTGGATAAGAGCGTCTGCTAAATGACTTAAATGTAAATGTAAATGCTAACCATGTGTATGTGACAAATAAAATTTGATTTGATTTTTTGATTTGTATGATTTTAACATCGTGGCATTTCTACATGAGTTGATATGCTTTCCCAGCTAACACACTGACGCAAACAGGTCAAAGCGGAACGAAGGCGGGATCTGAATAGCAGAGTGGGCGTTCACTTCCTGATTCTGCTGTATTGTATTGGCCGATTCTGCTGTCAAATTTATTCTGTGCGTGACAATAGGCTGTTCCAGATTGCGCAGATTGAAAATGCGCCAGCCTGAATACACATGTTGTCAAATAACATTTTCAAAAGTATTTTTTTTTAAACATATAATTCATGAAGGCACTTTAAAATATTATCAACAATTAAATATCTACATATCAGCCTTCACTGGAATGACCCTTCAGCGTCTGTGTTAGCTGTGTGTGCTATGTGTGCTGTGTTAGCTGTGTGTGCTGTGTTAGCTGTGTGTGCTGTGTGAGCTATGTGTCCTGTGTTAGCTGTGTGTCCTGTGTTAGCTGTGTGTGCTGTGTTAGCTGTGTGTGCTGTGTTAGCTGTGTGTGCTGTGTGAGCTATGTGTCCTGTGTTAGCTGTGTGTCCTGTGTTAGCTGTGTGTGCTGTGTTAGCTGTGTGTGCTGTGTTAGCTGTGTGAGCTATGTGTCCTGTGTTAGCTGTGTGTGCTGTGTTAGCCGTGTGTGCTGTGTTAGCTGTGTGAGCTATGTGTCCTGTGTTAGCTGTGTGTGCTGTGTTAGCTGTGTGAGCTATGTGCCCTGTGTGTGCTGTGTTAGCTGTGTGAGCTGTGTGTGATGTGTTAGCTGTGTATGTTGTGTTAACTTTCTGTGTTGTGTTAGCTGTGTTAGCTGTGTGTGCTGTGTTAGCTGTGTGTGCTGTGTTAGCTGTGTGAGCTGTGTGTGATGTGTTAGCTGTGTATGTTGTGTTAACTTTCTGTGTTGTGTTAGCTGTGTTAGCTGTGTGTGCTGTGTTAGCTGTGTGTGCTGTGTTAGCTGTGTGTGCTGTGTGCGCTGTGTGAGCTGTGTGCGCTGTGTGAGCTATGTGTCCTGTGTGTGCTGTGTGAGCTATGTGTCCTGTGTTAGCTGTGTGTGCTGTGTTAGCTGTGTGTGCTGTGTTAGCTGTGTGTGCTGTGTTCGCTGTGTTCGCTGTGTGTGCTGTGTGTACTGTGTGAGCTACGTGTGCTGTGTGAGCTGTGTTAGCTGTGTGTGCTGTGTGTGCTGTGTTAGCTGTGTGTGCTGTGTTAGCTGTGTGAGCTATGTGCCCTGTGTGTGCTGTGTGTGCTGTGTTAGCTGTGTGAGCTGTGTTAGCTGTGTGTGTTGTGTTAGCTTTGTGTGTTGTGTGTGCTGTGTTAGCTGTGTGTGCTGTGTTAGCTGTGTGTGCTGTGTTAGCTGTGTGAGCTATGTGCCCTGTGTGTGCTGTGTTAGCTGTGTGAGCTGTGTGTGCTGTGTTAGCTGTGTGTGTTGTGTTAGCTTTGTGTGTTGTGTTACCTGTGTTAGCTGTGTTTGCTGTGTGCGCTGTGTGCGCTGTGTGTGCTGTGTGAGCTGTGTGTGCTGTGTGAGCTATGTGTCCTGTGTGTGCTGTGTTAGCTGTGTGAGCTATGTGTCCTGTGTTAGCTGTGTGTGCTGTGTAAGCTGTGTGTGCTGTGTTAGCTGTGTGTGCTGTGTGTACTGCGTGAGCTACGTGTGCTGTGTTAGCTGTGTGAGCTGTGTTAGTTGTGTTAGCTGTGTTAGTTGTGTGTGCTGTGTTAGCTGTGTTAGTTCTGTCAGCTGTGTTAGCTGTGTTAGTTGTGTAAGCTGTGTTAGCTGTGTTAGTTGAAAAAAAGCTTCCATCTCAAGGCCACCAGACTGTTAAACAGCCATCACTAGCACAGAGATGCTGTATTTACAATCCCCTGATCCAAACAGGTACTCATTTACCCAGCAGCTCTGAGCAAAAGCTCTTATCTGTAAAGGACAGTACATGGAGAAGGGTGTTATTTCTATCAGAATAAAGAAAGTAGATGTTGTTCCACTTGAAACCGACAGGTTGATCGACCTTATTGATTGTTTCTTCGCAACGTAAAAGTGGTGGAATTAAGAGGGACTTAAAGTCAAGCTACGAATACAGAGTATTACTATATTATAAACACACCACCACCACCACCACCACCACCACCTTAATGTATTACTACACTATAAACACACCACCACCACCACCTTAATGTATTACTATAATATAAACACACCACCACCACCACCACCACCACCACCACCACCACCACCACCTTAATGTATTACTATAATATAAACACACCACCACCACCACCACCACCACCACCACCACCTTAATGTATTACTATACTATAAACACACCACCACCACCACCACCACCTTAATGTATTACTATAATATAAACACACCACCACTACCACCACCACCACCACCACCTTAATGTATTACTATAATATAAACACACCACCACTACCACCACCACCACCACCACCACCACCACCTTAATGTATTACTATAATATAAACACACCACCACCACCACCACCACCACCACCACCACCTTAATGTATTACTATAATATAAACACACCACCACCACCACCACCACCACCACCACCACCTTAATGTATTACTATACTATAAACACACCACCACCACCACCTTAATGTATTACTATAATATAAACACACCACCACCACCACCACCACCACCACCACCACCTTAATGTATTACTATACTATAAACACACCACCACTACCACCACCACCACCACCACCACCACCACCACCACCACCTTAATGTATTACTATACTATAAACACACCACCACCACCACCTTAATGTATTACTATAATATAAACACACCACCACCACCACCACCACCTTAATGTATTACTATACTATAAACACACCACCACCACCACCACCACCACCACCACCACCTTAATGTATTACTATAATATAAACACACCACCACCACCACCACCACCTTAATGTATTACTATAATATAAACACACCACCACCACCACCACCACCTTAATGTATTACTATAATATAAACACACCACCACCACCACCACCACCTTAATGTATTACTATAATATAAACACACCACCACCACCACCACCACCTTAATGTATTACTATACTATAAACACACCACCACCACCTTAATGTATTACTATACTATAAACACACGGCCCCCCCCTGGTATCTAGTCAAAGAGCCCCCCCCCCTGGTATCTAGTCAAAGGGCCCTCCTGGTATCTCGTCAAAGCCCCCTGATATCTAGTAAATGAGCCCCCTGGTATCTAGTCAAAGGGCCCCCTGGTATCTAGTCAAAGGGCCCCCCTGGTATCTAGTCAAAGGCCCCCCTGGTATCTAGTCAAAGGGCCCCTGGTATCTAGTCAAAGGGCCCCCCTGGTATCTAGTCAAAGGCCCCCCTGGTATCTAGTCAAAGAGCCCCCCTGGTATCTAGTCAAAGAGCCCCCCTGGTATCTAGTCAAAGAGCCCCCTGGTATCTAGTCAAAGAGCCCCCTGGTATCTAGTCAAAGAGCCCCCTGGTATCTAGTCAAAGAGCCCCCCTGGTATCTAGTCAAAGAGCCCCCTGGTATCTAGTCAAAGAGCCCCCCCTGGTATCTAGTCAAAGAGCCCCCCCTGGTATCTAGTCAAAGAGCCCCCTGGTATCTAGTCAAAGAGCCCCCCTGGTATCTAGTCAAAGAGCCACCCTGGTATCTAGTCAAAGAGCCCCCTGGTATCTAGTCAAAGAGCCCCCCCTGGTATCTAGTCAAAGAGCCACCCTGGTATCTAGTCAAAGAGCCCCCTGGTATCTAGTCAAAGAGCCCCCCTGGTATCTAGTCAAAGAGCCCCCTGGTATCTAGTCAAAGGGCCCCCTGGTATCTAGTCAAAGAGCCCCCCTGGTATCTAGTCAAAGAGCCCCCTGGTATCTAGTCAAAGAGCCCCCTGGTATCTAGTCAAAGAGCCCCCCTGGTATCTAGTCAAAGAGCCCCCTGGTATCTAGTCAAAGAGCCCCCTGGTATCTAGTCAAAGAGCCCCCTGGTATCTAGTCAAAGAGCCCCCCTGGTATCTAGTCAAAGAGCCACCCTGGTATCTAGTCAAAGAGCCCCCTGGTATCTAGTCAAAGAGCCCCCCCTGGTATCTAGTCAAAGAGCCACCCTGGTATCTAGTCAAAGAGCCCCCTGGTATCTAGTCAAAGAGCCCCCTGGTATCTAGTCAAAGAGCCCCCTGGTATCTAGTCAAAGGGCCCCCCTGGTATCTAGTCAAAGAGCCCCCTGGTATCTAGTCAAAGAGCCCCCTGGTATCTAGTCAAAGAGCCCCCTGGTATCTAGTCAAAGAGCCCCCTGGTATCTAGTCAAAGAACCCCCCTGGTATCTAGTCAAAGAGCCCCCCCTGGTCCCATTTTGAAAAGCTACTGTTGCTCTGGCAAACTGTTGCTATGTTGGCATCATAATCTGTTGTTTCAAAATGATTTGAATGTTGTACCTGGTATGTGTGTGTGTGTGTGTGTCTGTATACTTGGTTTGTCTTTTTATATACGAGGTGATATACAGTGAACTGAATGACGTCGACCTCTTGACCACGGTGATGCGAGCCTCACATCTCCTGTAATCTGGCCATGTTATCGGCCATGGCGTCACTGTTGCAGATCCTGTTGTGTTATCGTCTCTGCCAGGGAGTGACAAGTTAAGAGTCAGCTGACGACGTGTTCCAGAACTAGATTTCAAACACGTCCCAAATGAAAACATCACAGGACTTCCGCTGACTGCGTTCATCTCGGCGTTGATCACATGACAGACAGATAACCTGCCAAACATGCCTGTTAATACAGGGTCTCTAATACAGGCCCAGCTACTACTAATAACATTTACATTTACATTTAAGTCATTTAGCAGACGCTCTTATCCAGAGCGACTTACAAATTGGTGCATTCACCTTATGACATCCAGTGGGACAGTCACTTAACAATAGTGCATCTAAAACTTAGGGGGGGGGTGGGGTGAGAGGGATTACTTAACCTATCCTAGGTATTCCTTAAAGAGGTGGGGTTTCAGGTGTCTCCGGAAGGTGGTGATTGACTCCGCTGTCCTGGCGTCGTGAGGGAGTTTGTTCCACCATTGGGGGGGCCAGGGCAGCGAACAGTTTTGACTGGGCTGAGCGGGAGCTGTACTTCCTCAGTGGTAGGGAGGCGAGCAGGCCAGAGGTGGATGAACGCAGTGCCCTTGTTTGGGTGTAGGGCCTGATCAGAGCCTGGAGGTACTGAGGTGCCGTTCCCCTCACAGCTCCGTAGGCAAGCACCATGGTCTTGTAGCGGATGCGAGCTTCAACTGGAAGCCAGTGGAGAGAACGGAGGAGCGGGGTGACGTGAGAGAACTTGGGAAGGTTGAACACCAGACGGGCTGCGGCGTTCTGGATGAGTTGAAGGGGTTTAATGGCACAGGCAGGGAGCCCAGCCAACAGCGAGTTGCAGTAATCCAGACGGGAGATGACAAGTGCCTGGATTAGGACCTGCGCCGCTTCCTGTGTGAGGCAGGGTCGTACTCTGCGGATGTTGTAGAGCATGAACCTACAGGAACGGGCCACCGCCTTGATGTTAGTTGAGAACGACAGGGTGTTGTCCAGGATCACACCAAGGTTCTTGGCGCTCTGGGAGGAGGACACAGTGGAGTTGTCAACCGTGATGGCGAGATCATGGAACGGGCAGTCCTTCCCCGGGAGGAAGAGCAGCTCCGTCTTGCCGAGGTTCAGCTTGAGGTGGTGATCCGTCATCCACACTGATATGTCTGCCAGACATGCAGAGATGCGATTCGCCACCTGGTCATCAGAAGGGGGAAAGGAGAAGATTAATTGTGTGTCGTCTGCATAGCAATGATAAGAGAGACCATGTGAGGTTATGACAGAGCCAAGTGACTTGGTGTATAGCGAGAATAGGAGAGGGCCAAGAACAGAGCCCTGGGGGACACCAGTGGTGAGAGCGCGTGGTGAGGAGACAGATTCTCGCCACGCCACCTGGTAGGAGCGACCTGTCAGGTAGGACGCAATCAAGCGTGGGCCGCGCCGGAGATGCCCAACTCGGAGAGGGTGGAGAGGAGGATCTGATGGTTCACAGTATCGAAGGCAGCCGATAGATCTAGAAGGATGAGAGCAGAGAGAGAGTTAGCTTTAGCAGTGCGGAGCGCCTCCGTGATACAGAGGAGAGCAGTCTCAGTTGAATGACTAGTCTTGGAACCTGACTGATTTGGATCAAGAAGGTCATTCAGAGAGAGATAGCGGGAGAGCTGGCCAAGGACGGCACGTTCAAGAGTTTTGGAGAGAAAAGAAAGAAGGGATACTGGTCTGTAATTGTTGACATCGGAGGGATCGAGTGTAGGTTTTTTCAGAAGGGGTGCAACTCTCGCTCTCTTGAAGACGGAAGGGACGTAGCCAACGGTCAGGGATGAGTTGATGAGCGAGGTGAGGTAAGGGAGAAGGTCTCCGGAAATGGTCTGGAGAAGAGAGGAGGGGATAGGGTCAAGCGGGCAGGTTGTTGGGCGGCCGGCCGTCACAAGACGCGAGATTTCATCTGGAGAGAGAGGGGAGAAAGAGGTCAGAGCATAGGGTAGGGCAGTGTGAGCAGAACCAGCGGTGTCGTTTGACTTAGCAACGAGGATCGGATGTCGTCGACCTTCTTTTCAAAATGGTTGACGAAGTCATCTGCAGAGAGGGAGGAGGGGGGAGGGGGCGGAGGATTCAGGAGGGAGGAGAAGGTGGCAAAGAGCTTCCTAGGGTTAGAGGCAGAAGCTTGGAATTTAGCGTGGTAGAAAGTGGCTTTAGCAGCAGAGACAGAGGAGGAAAATGTAGAGAGGAGGGAGTGAAAGGATGCCAGGTCCGCAGGGAGGCGAGTTTTCCTCCATTTCCGCTCGGCTGCCCGGAGCCCTGTTCTGTGAGCTCGCAATGAGTCATCGAGCCACGGAGCGGGAGGGGAGGACCGAGCCGGCCTGGAGGATAGGGGACATAGAGTCAAGGGATGCAGAGAGGAGGAGAGGAGGGTTGAGGAGGCAGAATCAGGAGATAGGTGGGAGAAGGTTTGAGCGGAGGGAAGAGATGATAGGATGGAAGAGGAGAGAGTAGCGGGGGGAGAGAGAGCGAAGGTTGGGACGGCGCGATACCATCAGTAGGGGCAGTGTGGGAGGTGTTGGATGAGAGCGAGAGGGAAAAGGATACAAGGCAGTGGTCGGAGACTTGGAGGGGAGTTGCAATGAGGTTAGTGGAAGAACAGCATCTAGTAAAGATGAGGTCGAGCGTATTGCCTGCCTTGTGAGTAGGGGAAGGTGAGAGGGTGAGGTCAAAAGAGGAGAGGAGTGGAAAGAAGGAGGCAGAGAGGAAAGAGTCAAAGGTAGACGTGGGGAGGTTAAAGTCGCCCAGAACTGTGAGAGGTGAGCCGTCCTCAGGAAAGGAGCTTATCAAGGCATCAAGCTCATTGATGAACTCTCCGAGGAACCTGGAGGGCGATAAATGATAAGGATGTTAAGCTTGAAAGGGCTAGTGACTGTGACAGCATGGAATTCAAAGGAGGCGATAGACAGATGGGTAAGGGGAGAAAGAGAGAATGACCACTTGGGAGAGATGAGGATCCCGGTGCCACCACCCCGCTGACCAGACGCTCTCGGGGTGTGCGAGAACACGTGGGCGGACGAAGAGAGAGCAGTAGGAGTAGCAGTGTTGTCTGTGGTGATCCATGTTTCCGTCAGGGCCAAGAAGTCGAGGGACTGGAGGGAGGCATGGGCTGAGATGAACTCTGCCTTGTTGACCGCAGATTGGCAGTTCCAGAGGCTACCGGAGACCTGGAACTCCACGTGGGTCGTGCGCGCTGGGACCACCAGAGTAGGGTGGCCGCGGCCACGCGGTGAGGAGCGTTTGTATGGTCTGTGCAGAGAGGAGAGAACAGGGATAAACCGACACATAGTTGACAGGCTACAGAAGAGGCTACGCTAATGCAAAGGAGATTGGAATGACAAGTGGACTAATAACTGAAATAAACACACTCGATCTGAACATACCTGGCTGTGTGTGAGTCCCAAAATGGCATCCTATACTCGATATAGTGCACTACTTTGACCAGAGCCCTATGTTTATACCAGGGTTCTGGTCATGAACAAGTGAACAAGTGTTCATTTTTTTTCTGGTGTTAGTTAGTACGTGAGGCTGAGCTTCAGGGCATAACACCAATCGCCAAATACACACCAAATCGACAATGTTGGGGAGGGGAGGGGGGGGGGGGGGTTCACGTCGAATCTACTGAGGCAAAAAAAGACCAATGTTGGAGTTGAATTCAATAAGACGAAAGCTGTGAAATGGGGGGTAGGGCCAGGACAGTACTGTTAGGGAAAGTCTTGGTAAGGTGATAAAAGAGGGTGATTGTGTTGTCGGCTGTGTGATGATTGTGAGGCGCTATACACAACTGAGAGTCACAAGACAGGGGACGTCAACATGGTATGTCAAGGGAACTGTAGCCTACTGTTCAGATGGAACAGCAGCCGAACTGAATCACAATGACTCTAGGTCTATAACCTCTCGCATAGTCTAATATAATATTAACTCTAGGTTTATAACCTCTCACATAGTCTAATATAATATTAACTCTAGGTTTATAACCTCTCACATAGTCTAATATAATATTAACTCTAGGTCTATAACCTCTCGCATAGTCTAATATAATATTAACTCTAGGTCTATAACCTCTCATAAAGTCTAATATAATATTAACTCTAGGTCTATAACCTCTCGCATAGTCTAATATAATATTAACTCTAGGTTTATAACCTCTCATAAAGTCTAATATAATATTAACT
>NW_025751652.1:0-14649 GCF_021184085.1 Oncorhynchus gorbuscha
TTTTTGAACATTCTGTTAAAAATCGCGGAACATTTCAGCGCCCTGCTACTCATGCCAGGAATATAGTATATGCATATGATTAGTATGTGTGGATAGAAAACTGTCATGTTTGTCATTTATTATCATGTCTTGTCCCTGTGCTCCCCATTCTGTCGTTTCCCTCTGCTGGTCTTATTTGGTTCTTTCCCTCTTTCTATCCCTCTCTCTCCCCCTCCTCTCTCACTCTCTCGCTCTCTCTTCTCTATCGTTCCGTTCCTGCTCCCAGCTGTTCCTATTCCCCCTAATCATCATTTAGTCTTCCCACACCTGTTCCCGATCCTTTCCCCTGATTAGAGTCCCTATTTATTCCTTTGTGTTCCGTTCCTGTCCCGTCGGTTCCTTGTTTAGTATTCACCGTGCTGTGATTGTGTTTCGCCCTGTCCTGTCGTGTTTTTTGCCTTCATCAGATGCTGCGTGTGAGCAGGTGTCTCTGTCAACTACGGCCTGCGCCTTACCCGGCGACCTGCAGTCTGTGGCCGCTTCTCTTGTTATTCCCCTCTACAGACTAGAGGATTTCTGTTATTCCCTGTTTGGACTTGAATAAACTCTGTTTCTGTTAAGTCGCTTTTGGGTCCTCTATCACCTGCATGACAGAAGGAACCGACCAAGGAATGGACCCAGCGACTTCAGACGCTCGTTACACTGCCGTCAAGATCCAAGGAGCCATGCTCGGCAGACACGAGCAGGAATTGTCTGCTGCTCGCCATGCCGTGGAGAACCTGGCCGCTCAGGTTTCCGACCTCTCTGGACAGTTCCAGAGTCTCGTCTCGTGCCACCTGTTACTTCCTGGCCTGCCGAGCCTCCAGAACCTAGGGTTAATAACCCACCTTGCTACTCCGGGCAGCCCACTGAGTGCCGCTCCTTTCTCACGCAGTGTGAGATTGTGTTCTCTCTCCAACCCAACACATACTCTAGAGAGAGAGCTCGGGTTGCTTACGTCATTTCACTCCTTACTGGCCGGGCTCGAGAATGGGGCACAGCTATCTGGGAGGCAAGGGCTGATTGCTCTAACAAGTTCCAGAACTTTAAAGAGGAGATGATTCGGGTTTTTGACCGTTCAGTTTTTGGTAGGGAGGCTTCTAGGGCCCTGGCTTCCTTATGCCAAGGTGAACGGTCCATAACGGATTATTCTATTGAGTTTCGCACTCTTGCTGCCTCTAGTGAGTGGAACGAGCCGGCGCTGCTCGCTCGTTTTCTGGAGGGACTCCACGCTGTGGTTAAGGATGAGATTCTCTCCCCGGGAGGTTCCTTCAGATGTGGACTCTTTGATTGCTCTCGCCATCCGCATAGAACGACGGGTAGATCTTCGTCACCGGGCTCGTGGAAGAGAGCTCGCATCAACGGTGTTTCCCTGCTCCGCATCGCAACCATCTCCCTCCTCTGGCTTTGAGACTGAGCCCATGCAGCTGGGAGGGATTCGCATCTCGACTAAGGAGAGGGAACGGAGGATCACCAACCGCCTGTGCCTCTATTGCTGAGTTGCTGGACATTTTGTTAATTCATGTCCAGTAAGAGGCCAGAGCCCATCAGTAAGCGGAGGGCTACTGGTGAGCGCTACTACTCAGGTCTCTTCATCTAGATCTTGTACTACTATGTCGGTCCATCTACGCTGGACCGGTTCGGTGCTACATGCAGTGCCTTGATTGACTCTGGGGCTGAGGGTTGTTTCATGGACGAAGCATGGGTTCGGAAACATAACATTCCTTTCAGACCGTTAGACAAGCCTACGCCCATGTTTGCCTTAGATGGTAGTCATCTTCCCAGTATCAAATTTGAGACACTACCTTTAACTCTCACAGTATCTGGTAACCACAGTGAGACTATTTCTTTTTTGATTTTCCGTTCACCGTTTACACCTGTTGTTTTGGGTCATCCCTGGCTAGTATGTCATAATCCTTCTATTAATTGGTCTAGTAATTCTATCCTATCCTGGAACGTTTCTTGTCATGTGAAGTGTTTAATGTCTGCCATCCCTCCCGTTTCTTCTGTCCCTACTTCTCAGGAGGAACCTGGCGATTTGACAGGAGTGCCGGAGGAATATCATGATCTGCGCACGGTCTTCAGTCGGTCCCGAGCCAACTCCCTTCCTCCTCACCGGTCGTATGATTGTAGTATTGATCTCCTTCCGGGGACCACTTCTCCTCGAGGTAGACTATACTCTCTGTCGGCTTCCGAACGTAAGGCTCTCGAGGATTATTTGTCTGTGTCTCTTGACGCCGGTACCATAGTGCCTTCTTCCTCTCCGGCCGGGGCGGGGTTCTTTTTTGTTAAGAAGAAGGACGGTACTCTGCGCCCCTGCGTGGATTATCGAGGGCTGAATGACATAACGGTTAAGAATCGTTATCCGCTTCCCCTTATGTCATCAGCCTTCGAGATTCTGCAGGAGCCAGGTGCTTTACTAAGTTGGACCTTCGTAACGCTTACCATCTCGTGCGCATCAGAGAGGGGGACGAGTGGAAAACGGCGTTTAACACTCCGTTAGGGCATTTTGAGTACCGGGTTCTGCCGTTCGGTCTCGCCAATGCGCCAGCTGTTTTTCAGGCATTAGTTAATGATGTTCTGAGAGACATGCTGAACATCTTTGTTTTTGTCTATCTTGACGATATCCTGATTTTTTTTCTCCGTCACTCGAGATTCATGTTCAGCACGTTCGACGTGTTCTACAGCGCCTTTTAGAGAATTGTCTCTACGTAAAGGCTGAGAAGTGCTCTTTTCATGTCTCCTCCGTTACTTTTCTCGGTTCCGTTATTTCCGCTGAAGGCATTCAGATGGATTCCGCTAAGGTCCAAGCTGTCAGTGATTGGCCCGTTCCAAGGTCACGTGTCGAGTTGCAGCGCTTTTAGGTTTCGCTAATTTCTATCGGCGTTTCATTCGTAATTTCGGTCAAGTTGCTGCCCTCTCACAGCTCTTACTTCTGTCAAGACGTGTTTTAAGTGGTCCGGTTCCGCCCAGGGAGCTTTTGATCTTCTAAGAGAACGTTTACGTCCGCTCCTATCCTCGTTACTCCTGACGTCACTAGACAATTCATTGTCGAGGTTGACGCTTCAGAGGTAGGCGTGGGAGCCATTCTATCCCAGCGCTTCCAGTCTGACGATAAGGTTCATCCTTGCGCTTATTTTTCTCATCGCCTGTCGCCATCTGAGCGCAACTATGATGTGGGTAACCGTGAACTGCTCGCCATCCGCTTAGCCCTAGGCGAATGGCGACAGTGGTTGGAGGGGGCGACCGTTCCTTTGTCGTTTGGACAGACCATAAGAACCTTGAGTACATCCGTTCTGCCAAACGACTTAATGCCCGTCCAAGCTCGTTGGGCGTTGTTTTTCGCTCGTTTCGAGTTTGTGATTTCTTACCGTCCGGGTAGCAAGAACACCAAGCCTGATGCCTTATCCCGTCTGTTTAGTTCTTCTGTGGCTTCTACTGATCCCGAGGGATTCTTCCTTATGGGCGTGTTGTCGGGTTAACAGTCTGGGAATTGAAAGACAGGTTAAGCAAGCACTCACGCACACTGCGTCGCCGCGCGCTTGTCCTAGTAACCTCCTTTTCGTTCCTGTTTCCACTCGTCTGGCTGTTCTTCAGTGGGCTCACTCTGCCAAGTTAGCTGGTCATCCCGGTGTTCGAGGCACTCTTGCGTCTATTCGCCAGCGCTTTTGGTGGCCGACTCAGGAGCGTGACACGCGCCGTTTCGTGGCTGCTTGTTCGGACTGCGCGCAGACTAAGTCGGGTAACTCTCCTCCTGCCGGTCGTCTCAGACCGCTCCCATTCCTTCTCGACCATGGTCTCACATCGCCTTAGACTTCATTACCGGTCTGCCTTTGTCTGCGGGGAAGACTGTGAGAGCCGCCAATAAACGCAGGATTAAGAGTCCAAGGTATTGTTGCGGCCAGAGAGTGTGGCTTTCCACTCGCAACCTTCCTCTTACGACAGCTTCTCGTAAGTTGACTCCGCGGTTCATTGGTCCGTTCCGTGTCTCCCAGGTCGTCAATCCTGTCGCTGTGCGACTGCTTCTTCCGCGACATCTTCGTCGCGTCCATCCTGTCTTCCATGTCTCCTGTGTTAAGCCCTTTCTTCGCACCCCCGTTCGTCTTCCCTCCCCCTCCCGTCCTTGTCGAGAGCGCACCTATTTACAAGGTACATAAGATCATGGACATGCGTTCTCGGGGACGGGGTCTCCAATACTTAGTGGATTGGGAGGGTTACGGTCCTGAGGAGAGGAGTTGGGTTCCGTCTCGGGACGTGCTGGACCGTTCACTCATCGATGATTTCCTCCGTTGCCGCCAGGATTCCTCCTCGAGTGCGCCAGGAGGCGCTCGGTGAGTGGGGGGTACTGTCATGTTTGTCATTTATTATCATGTCTTGTCCCTGTGCTCCCCATTCTATTCGTTTCCCTCTGCTGGTCTTATTTGGTTCTTTTCCCTCTTTCTATCCCTCTCTCTCCCCTCCCTCTCTCACTCTCTCGCTCTCTCTTCTCTCTATCGTCCGTTCCTGCTCCCAGCTGTTCCTATTCCCCTAATCATCATTTAGTCTTCCCACACCTGTTCCCGATCCTTTCCCCCTGATTAGAGTCCCTATTTATTCCTTTGTGTTCCGTTCCTGTCCCGTCGGTTCCTTGTTTAGTATTCACCGTGCTGTGATTGTGTTTCGCCCTGTCCTGTCGTGTTTTTGCCTTCATCAGATGCTGCGTGTGAGCAGGTGTCTCTGTCAACTACGGCCTGCGCCTACCCGAAGCGACCTGCAGTCTGTGGCCGCTTCTCTTGTTATTCCCCTCTACAGACTAGAGGATTTCTGTTATTCCCTGTTTGGACTTGAATAAACTCTGTTTCTGTTAAGTCGCTTTTGGGTCCTCTATCACCTGCATGACAGAAAACACTCAGACGTTTATAAAACTGGTTAAATCACGGCTGTGACTATAACAGAACGTGCGTTTCATCGAAAAGTGCAGGAAAATCTGATCACTGAAAATGGAAAAATATATCCATGCGCCACTTCAACCCATTGATAAAGGTGAACCACATTAAATGGGGCCGAGGTTGCAATTACCTACAGCTTCCACACGATGTAAACAGTCTTGTCATTTGCCTACTATTTGTTTCTTGGTCAAACAGACGCAAGGCAGCGCCTTTCTTCCGGTCTCTGACCGGATATTTTGGTTGAGATTTACCCGGACATTATTTCCAGACGTACAGCTATAGAATATACATCGCCTTGTGATCAATTTGATCGCTTATTAACGTTTACTAATACCTAAAGTTGCATTACAAAAGTATTTCGAAGTGTTTTGTGAAAGTTTATCGTCAACTTTTTTAATTAAAAAAAATGACGTTACGTTATAAAACACTATTTTTTTCCTTGATCACACAATCTTCATAGATCGATATCTAGGCTATATATGGACCGATTTAATCGAAAAAAAGACCCAATAGTGATGTTTATGGGACATCTAGGAGTGCCAACAAAGAAGATGGTCAAAGGTAATGAATGTTTTATATTTTATTTGTGCGTTTTGTGTAGCGCCGACTATGCTAATTATTTTGTTTACGTCCCCTGCGGGTCTTTTGGGGTGTTACATGCTATCAGATAATAGCTTCTCATGCATTCGCCGAAAAGCATTTTAAAAATCTGACTTGTTGCCTGGATTCACAACGAGTGTAACTTTAATTCACTACCCTGCATGTGTATTTTAATGAATGTTTGAGTTGTAACTAGTACTATTAGCATTTAGCGTAGCGCATTTGCATTTCCAGATGTCTAGATGGGACGCCTGCGTGTCAGGTAGGAGCAAGATGATAATCGATGGCGGTTATGATATCGTTTAGTACCTTGAGCGTGGCTGAGGTGCACCCGTGACCGGCTCGGAAACCAGATTGCACAGCGGAGAAGGTACGGTGGGATTCGAGATGGTCAGTGACCTGTTTGTTGACTTGGCTTTCGAAGACCTTAGATAGGCAGGGCAGGATGGATATAGGTCTGTAACAGTTTGGGTCCAGGGTGTCTCCCCCTTTGAAGAGGGGGATGACTGCGGCAGCTTTCCAGTCCTTGGGGATCTCAGAAGATATGAAAGAGAGGTTGAATAGGCTGGTAATAGGGGTTGCGACAATGGCGGCGGATAGTTTCAGAAATAGAGGGTCCAGATTGTCAAGCCCAGCTGATTTGTATGGGTCCAGGTTTTGCAGCTCTTTCAGAACATCTGCTATCTGGATTTGGGTAAAGGAGAACCTGGAGAGGCTTGGGCGAGTAGCTGCGGGGAGGGCGGAGCTGTTGGCCGAGGTTGGAGTAGCCAGGCGGAAGGCATGCCCAGCCGTTGAGAAATGCTTGTTGAAGTTTTCGATAATCATGGATTTATTGGTGGTGACCGTGTTACCTAGCCTCAGTGCAGTGGGCAGCTGGGAGGAGGTGCTCTTGTTCTCCATGGACTTCACAGTGTCCCAGAACTTTTTGGAGTTGGAGCTACAGGATGCAAACTTCTGCCTGAAGAAGCTGGCCTTAGCTTTCCTGACTGACTGCGTGTACTGGTTCCTGACTTCCCTGAACAGTTGCATATCATGGGGACTGTTCGATGCTATTGCAGTCCGCCACAGGATGTTTTTGTGCTAGTCGAGGGCAGTCAGGTCTGGAGTGAACCAAGGGCTATATCTGTTCTTAGTTCTGCATTTTTTGAACAGAGCATGCTTATCTAAAATGGTGAGGAAGTTACTTTTAAAGAATGACCAGGCATCCTCAACTGACGGGATGAGGTCAATGTCCTTCCAGGATACCCGGGCCAGGTCGATTAGAAAGGCCTGCTCACAGAAGTGTTTTAGGGAGCGTTTGACAGTGATGAGGGGTGGTCGTTTGACTGCGGATTCAGGCAATGAGGCAGTGATCGCTGAGATCCTGGTTGATGACAGCGGAGGTGTATTTGGAGGGCCAGTTGGTCAGGATGACGTCTATGAGGGTGCCCTTGTTTACAGATTTAGGGTTGTACCTGGTGGGTTCCTTGATGATTTGTGTGAGATTGAGGGCATCTAGCTTAGATTGTAGGACTGCCGGGGTGTTAAGCATATCCCAGTTTAGGTCACCTAACAGAACAAACTTTGAAGCTAGATGGGGGGCAATCAATTCACAAATGGTGTCCAGGGCACAGCTGGGTGCTGAGGGGGGTCGGTAGTAGCAGGCGGCAACAGTGAGAGACTTATTTCTCGAGAGAGTAATTTTCAAGATTAGTAGTTCGAACTGTTTGGGTATGGACCTGGAAATTATGACATTACTTTGCAGGCTATCTCTGCAGTAGACTGCAACTCCTCCCCCTTTGGCAGTTCTATCTTGACGGAAGATGTTATAGTTGGGTATGGAAATCTCAGAATTTTTGGTGGCCTTCCTGAGCCAGGATTCAGACACGGCAAGGACATCAGGGTTAGCAGAGTGTGCTAAAGCAGTGAGTAAAACAAACTTAGGGAGGAGGCTTCTGATGTTGACATGCATGCAACCAAGGCTTTTTCGATCACAGAAGTCAACAAATGAGGGTGCCTGGGGACATGCAGGGCCTGGGTTTACCTCCACATCACCCGCGGAACAGAGGAGGAGTAGTATGAGGGTGTGGCTAAAGGCTATCAAAACTGGTTGCCTAGAGCGTTGGGGACAGAGAATGAAAGGAGCAGATTTCTGGACATGGTAGAATATATTCAGGGCATAATGCGCAGACAGGGGTGCGGGTACAGCGGAGGTAAGCCCAGGCACTGGGTGATGATGAGAGAGGTTGTATCTCTGGACATGCTGGTTGTAATGGGTGAGGTCACCGCATGTGTGGGAGGTGGGACAAAGGAGGTATCAGGGGTATGAAGAGTGGATCTAGGGGCTCCATTGTAAACTAAAACAATGAATCCGATGGGAATCCGGGGATAAAAAAATAATAGGTCCGTGCTCTGGTTAGAGTCGCGTTGTTCGAACTGGCGAGAGCTTTCCGAGCTAAAGGTTAGCTGAGGACCGGTTAGCTGAAGACCGCTAGCAATGGTTTGCTGACTGATAGCTGGTAGCTAGCTGGTAGTTAGCTGGCTAGCTTCAGTTGAGGGGTTTCGGATCCAAAGTAGATATAAGTACTTTAGAAGAAAATAGCTACATTGGGTGAGGCGGGTTGCAGGAGAGTATTTATAAGTTGAGGTTTAACAAAATGTTTTAAAAGATATGCGAAGAAAATATGTTTAAAAATATAAAAAACGATATATACAAGGGACACGACACGACAAGACGTTCGACTGCTACGCCATCTTGGGAAAGATTACAACCAAGAATATGACTTTCCTGAAGCGGATCCTCTGTTTGGACCACCACCCAGGACAATGGATCTAATCCCAGAAGCGCCGCAAAAGGGGCAGACGGAGCGGCCTCCTGGTCAGATTCCGTAGGCATGCACATCGCCCACCGCTCCCGAGTACACTACTCGCCAATGTCCAGTCTCTTGACAACAAGGTAGACATAATTCGAGCAAGGGTTGCCTTCCAGAGAGACATCAGATATTGTCACATTCTCTGTTTCACGGAAACAGGTTCAGTCACCGGGCTTCTCCATGCATTGCCCCGAACAGAGATAAACACCTCTCTGGGAAGAGGAAGGGTGGGGGTATATGTTTTATGATTAACGACTCGTGGTGTAATCATAACAACCTTCTGCTCACCGACCTAGAATTCCATACAACCAAATGCCGGCCATATTACCTCCCAAGAGAATTCTCATCAGTTATCCTCACAGCTGTGTACATCAAGACGGCCTTTGGGGAACTTCACTGGACTATTGAAACTGGAAACCACATATCCTGAGGCTGCATTTATTGTAGCTGGGGATTTTAACAAAGCAAATTTGAGAACAAGGCTAACCAAATTATATAGGCATATTGATTGCACTACGTGCAGGGTAATACACTCGATCACATCTACTCTAACTTCCGCGATGCATACAAAGCCTTCCCCCGCCCTCCCTTCGGCAAATCCAACCACGATGCCATCTTGCTCCTACCATCTTATAGGCAGAAACTCAAACAGGATGTATCAGTGACTAGAACCATTCAATGCTGGTCTGACCAATCGGAATCCACGCTTCAAGATTGTTTTGATCACGCAAACTAGGATATGTTCCAGTCAGCCTCAGAGAACAACATTGATCTATACGCTGACTTGATGTGTGAGTTTATAAGGAAGTGCATTGGAGATATTGTACCCACTGTGACTATTAAAACCTACCCTAACCAGAACCCATGGATGGATGGCAGAATTCGCACAAAACTGAAAGTGTGAACCACGGCATTTAACCATGGAAAGGAATAGGGCTGAATATAAACCGCGTAGTTATTCCCTCCGCAAGGCAATCAAACAAGTGGAATACCGGGGTACAGGGACAAAGTGGACTCGCAATTCAATTTCTCAGACATGAAACGTATGTGGCAGGGTCTACAGGAAATGACGGACTACAAAAAGAAAAAAACCAGCCATGTCACGGTCACTGACGCCACGCTTCCAGACAAACTAAACACCTTCCTTGCCCGCTTTGAGGACAATACATCGCCACCGTCGAGGCCCGCTAACAAGGACCACGTCCCCCCCTCTCCTTCTCCGTGACCAGTGTGAGTAAAACATTTAAACGTGTTAACCCTCACAAGGCGGCATCCCTAGCAACGTCCTCAGAGCATACACAGACCAGCTGGCTGGTGTGTTTACGGACATATTAAATCGCTCCCTATCACAGTCTGCTGTCCTCACATGCTTTGAGATAGCCACCATTGTTCCTGTACCCAAGAAGGCAAAGATAACTGAACTACCGGCCCGTAGCATTCACTTCTGTCATCACAAAGTGCTTTGAGAGACTAGTCAAGGATCATATCACCTCAACCTCACCGGCCACCCTAGACCCACTTCAGTTTGCATATCACCCCAACAGGTCCACAGACGATGCAATCGCCATCACACTGGACACTGCCCTATTCCATCTGGGCAAGAGGAACACCTTTGTAAGAATGTTCATTGACTACAGCTCAGCATTCAACACCATAGTACCCTCCAAGCTCATCATCAAGCTGGAGGCCCTGGGTCTCAACCCCGCCCTGTGCAATTGGATCCTAGACTTCCTGATGGGCTGCCCCAGGTAGTGAAGGTAGGTAACATCATCTCCACTTCGCTGATCCTCAACATTGGGCCCCACAAGGGTGTGTGCTCAGCTCTCTTCTGAACTCCCTATTCACCCACGACTGCGTGGCCATGCACGCCTCCATCTCAACCATCAAGTTTGCAGACGACACAACAGTAGTGGGCTTGATTACCAACAACGACGAGACAGCCTACAGGGAGAAGGTGAGGGCACTCGGAGTGTGATGTCAGGAAAACAACCTCTCACTCAACGTCAACAGAACAAACGAGATGATTGTGGACTTCAGGAAACAGCAGAGGGAGCAGCCCCCTATTCACATCGAAGGGACAGCAGTGGAGAAGGTGGAAAGTTTTAAGTTCCTATGCGTACACATCACAGACAAACTGAAATTGTCCACCCACACAGAGTGCAGTGAAGAAGGCGCAACAGTCGCAACAGTACCTCTTCAACCTCAGGAGGTTGAAGAAATTTGGCTTGTCACCCAAAACCTTGACAAACCTTTACAGATGCACAATCGAGAGCATCCTGTTGGGCTAATCACAGCCTGGTATGGCAATGCAAAGCTCTGAACCGCGCTCTCCAGAGGTGGTGCAGTCTGCCCAACGCATCACCGCAAATTCATACGTCCATGACACCTACAGCACCCGGCGTCACACAGGTAAAGGCCAAAAATATCATCAAGGACAACAACCACCAGAGCCAATGCCTGTTCACACCGCTACCATCCTGAAGGTGAGGTCAGTACAGGTACATCAAAGCTGGGACAGAGAGACTGAAAAACAGATTATATCTCAAGGCCATCAGACCACTAAACAGCAATCACTAACTCAGAGAGGCTGCTGTCTACATTGAGACCAGATCACTGGCCACTTTAATAAATGGATCACCAGTCACTTTAAACAATGGCACTTTAAATAATGCCACTTTAATAATGTTTACATATCTTACACTACTCATTTCATATGTACAGTTGAAGTCGGAAGTTTACATGCACTATGTTGACCGTGCCTTTAAACAGCTTGGAAAATTCCAGAAAATGATGTCATGGCTTTAAAATCTTCTGATAGACTAACTGACATAATTTGAGTCAAATGGATGTATTTAAAGGCCTACCTTCAAACTCAGTGCCTCCTTGCTTGACATCTTGGGAAAATTAAAATAAATCAGACAAAAATTGTAGACCTCCACAAGTCTGCTTCATCCTTGAGAGCATCAAACCGTGCCTGTAGGTACCACGTTCATCTGTACAAACAATAGTACGCAAGTTTAAAACACCATGGGACCACGCAGCCGTAATACTCTGCTCAGGAAGAAGACTCATTCTGTCTCCTAGAGATGAACGTACTTTGGTGTGAAAAGTGCAAATCAAGGACGGAAAATGACGTTTATACATTGAAGCAACATCTCAAGACATCAGTCAGGAAGTTAAAGCTTGGTTGCAAATGGGTCTCCCAATTGGACAATGACCCCTAGCATACTTCAAAAGTTGTGGCAAAATGGCTTAAGGATCCATGATCTTATGTACCTTGTAAATAGGTGCGTCTCGACAAGGACGGGAGGGGGGAGGGAAGACGAACGGGGGTGCGAAGAAAGGGCTTAACACAGGAGACATGGAAGACAGGATGGACGCGACGAAGATGTCGCGGAAGAAGCAGTCGCACAGCGACAGGATTGACGACCTGGGAGACACGGAACGGACCAATGAACCGCGGAGTCAACTTACGAGAAGCTGTCGTAAGAGGAAGGTTGCGAGTGGAAAGCCACACTCTCTGGCCGCAACAATACCTTGGACTCTTAATCCTGCGTTTATTGGCGGCTCTCACCGTCTGTGCCCTGTAACGGCAAAGTGCAGACCTCACCCTCCTCCAGGTGCGCTCACAACGTTGGACAAACGCTTGAGCGGAGGGAACGCTGGACTCGGCAAGCTGGGATGAGAACAGAGGAGGCTGGTAACCCAGACTACTCTGAAACGGAGATAACCCGGTAGCAGACGAAGGAAGCGACTCAGAGCGTATTCTGCCCAGGGGAGCTGTTCTGCCCAAGACGCAGGGTTTCTGAAAGAAAGGCTGCGTAGTATGCGACCAATCGTCTGATTGGCCCTCTCTGCTTGACCGTTAGACTGGGGATGAAACCCGGAAGAGAGACTGACGGACGCACCAATCAAACGACAGAACTCCCTCCAAAACTGTGACGTGAATTGCGGGCCTCTGTCTGAAACGGCGTCTAACGGGAGGCCATGAATTCTGAATACATTCTCAATAATGATTTGTGCCGTCTCCTTAGCGGAAGGAAGTTTAGCGAGGGGAATGAAATGTGCCGCCTTAGAGAACCTATCGACAACCGTCAGAATCACAGTCTTCCCCGCAGACAAAGGCAGACCGGTAATGAAGTCTAAGGCAATGTGAGACCATGGTCGAGAAGGAATGGGGAGCGGTCTGAGACGACCGGCAGGAGGAGAGTTACCCGACTTAGTCTGCGCGCAGTCCGAACAAGCAGCCACGAAACGGCGCGTGTCACGCTCCTGAGTCGGCCACCAAAAGCGCTGGCGAATAGACGCAAGAGTGCCTCGAACACCGGGATGACCCGCTAACTTGGCAGAGTGAGCCCACTGAAGAACAGCCAGACGAGTGGAAACAGGAACGAAAAGGAGGTTACTAGGACAAGCGCGCGGCGACGCAGTGTGCGTGAGTGCTTGCTTAACCTGTCTTTCAATTCCCCAGACTGTTAACCCGACAACACGCCCATAAGGAAGAATCCCCTCGGGATCAGTAGAAGCCACAGAAGAACTAAACAGACGGGATAAGGCATCAGGCTTGGTGTTCTTGCTACCCGGACGGTAAGAAATCACAAACTCGAAACGAGCGAAAAACAACGCCCAACGAGCTTGACGGGCATTAAGTCGTTTGGCAGAACGGATGTACTCAAGGTTCTTATGGTCTGTCCAAACGACAAAAGGAACGGTCGCCCTCCAACCACTGTCGCCATTCGCCTAGGGCTAAGCGGATGGCGAGCAGTTCACGGTTACCCACATCATAGTTGCGCTCAGATGGCGACAGGCGATGAGAAAAATAAGCGCAAGGATGAACCTTATCGTCAGACTGGAAGCGCTGGGATAGAATGGCTCCCACGCCTACCTCTGAAGCGGCCAACCTCGACAATGAATTGTCTAGTGACGTCAGGAGTAACGAGGATAGGAGCGGACGTAAAACGTTCTTTTAGAAGATCAAAAGCTCCCTGGGCGGAACCGGACCACTTAAAACACGTCTTGACAGAAGTAAGAGCTGTGAGAGGGGCAGCAACTTGACCGAAATTACGAATGAAACGCCGATAGAAATTAGCGAAACCTAAAAAGCGCTGCAACTCGACACGTGACCTTGGAACGGGCCAATCACTGACAGCTTGGACCTTAGCGGAATCCATCTGAATGCCTTCAGCGGAAATAACGGAACCGAGAAAAGTAACGGAGGAGACATGAAAAGAGCACTTCTCAGCCTTTACGTAGAGACAATTCTCTAAAAGGCGCTGTAGAACACGTCGAACGTGCTGAACATGAATCTCGAGTGACGGAGAAAAAAATCAGGATATCGTCAAGATAGACAAAAACAAAAATGTTCAGCATGTCTCTCAGAACATCATTAACTAATGCCTGAAAAACAGCTGGCGCATTGGCGAGACCGAACGGCAGAACCCGGTACTCAAAATGCCCTAACGGAGTGTTAAACGCCGTTTTCCACTCGTCCCCTCTCTGATGCGCACGAGATGGTAAGCGTTACGAAGGTCCAACTTAGTAAAGCACCTGGCTCCCTGCAGAATCTCGAAGGCTGATGACATAAGGGGAAGCGGATAACGATTCTTAACCGTTATGTCATTCAGCCCTCGATAATCCACGCAGGGGCGCAGAGTACCGTCCTTCTTCTTAACAAAAAGAACCCCGCCCGGCCGGAGAGGAAGAAGGCACTATGGTACCGGCGTCAAGAGACACAGACAAATAATCCTCGAGAGCCTTACGTTCGGGAGCCGACAGAGAGTATAGTCTACCTCGAGGAGGAGTGGTCCCCGGAAGGAGATCAATACTACAATCATACGACCGGTGAGGAGGAAGGGAGTTGGCTCGGGACCGACTGAAGACCGTGCGCAGATCATGATATTCCTCCGGCACTCCTGTCAAATCGCCAGGTTCCTCCTGAGAAGTAGGGACAGAAGAAACGGGAGGGATGGCAGACATTAAACACTTCACATGACAAGAAACGTTCCAGGATAGGATAGAATTACTAGACCAATTAATAGAAGGATTATGACATACAAGCCAGGGATGACCCAAAACAACAGGTGTAAACGGTGAACGGAAAATCAAAAAGACATAGTCTCACTGTGGTTACCAGATACTGTGAGAGTTAAAGGTAGTGTCTCAAATTTGATACTGGGAAGATGACTACCATCTAAGGCAAACATGGGCGTAGGCCTGTCTAACGGTCTGAAAGGAATGTTATGTTTCGAGCC
>NW_025751653.1:0-14649 GCF_021184085.1 Oncorhynchus gorbuscha
GAGGTTGAAACCAGACATGGGTTGTAATCCCAAATGGCACCCTATTCCCTATATAGGACACTACTTTAGACTAGAACCCTATGGACCCCGGTCAAAAGTAGTGCACTGTATCGGGATTAGGGGGTCATTTGGGAGTTACCCGTGATTAGTATAACATTGCAACATCCTGACTCCAGCTACAAGCCGACGTTTATCGTCTGTTTTGCTGTGGGGGAAAGCAGAGAGGGCGTGTCCTTATAACCTCACGGAAGAACAAGAAAATCCACGGAGGACACAACATTTACGTAAATAAACAAACAGACTGATGTACTCCTATGCACTTGTATTCATTAGCATGCACAGAGTTAGATAAACACTCGTTTTTATTTAGATTCATGATGCAGGGATTCATCGTAGCTTCAGGGTGTTGGAATACACGTGCAGTCCAAAAAAACCCTGTTCCCTTTATAGTGTCACTACTTCCTCCCTGTTCCCTACTACCACCCTGTTCCCTTTATAGGGCACTACTTCCTCCTTGTTCCCTACTACCACCCTGTTCCCTTTATAGTGTCACTACTTCCTCTCTATTCCCTACTACCACCATGTTCCCTTTATAGGGTAAATACTTCCTCTCTATTCCCTTTATAGGGCACTACTTACTCTCTATTCCCTACTACCACCATGTTCCCTTTATAGGGTCACTACTTCCTCTCTATTCCCTTTATAGGGCACTACTTCCTCTCTATTCCCTACTACCACCATGTTCCCTTTATAGGGTCACTACTTCCTCTCTATTCCCTTTATAGGGCACTACTTCCTCTCTATTCCCTACTACCACCATGTTCCCTTTATAGGGTCACTACTTCCTCTCTATTCCCTTTATAGGGTCACTACTTCCTCTCTATTCCCTTTATAGGGCACTACTTCCTCTCTATTCCCTACTACCACCATGTTCCCTTTATAGGGTCACTACTTCCTCTCTATTCCCTTTATAGGGCACTACTTACTCTCTATTCCCTACTACCACCATGTTCCTTTATAGGGTCACTACTTCCTCTCTATTCCCTTTATAGGGCACTACTTACTCTCTATTCCCTACTACCACCATGTTCCCTTTATAGGGTCACTACTTCCTCTCTATTCCCTTTATAGGGTCACTACTTCCTCTCTATTCCCTTTATAGGGTCACTACTTCCTCTCTATTCCCTTTATAGGGCACTACTTCCTCTCTATTCCCTACTACCACCATGTTCCCTTTATAGGGTCACTACTTCCTCTCTATTCCCTTTATAGGGTCACTACTTCCTCTCTATTCCCTACTACCACCATGTTCCCTTTATAGGGTCACTACTTCCTCTCTGTTCCCTTTATAGGGTCACTACTACCTCTCTGTTCCCTTTATAGGGTCACTACTTCCTCTCTATTCCCTTTATAGGGTCACTACTACCACCCTGTTCCCTTTATAGGGTCACTACTACCTCTCTATTCCCTTTATAGGGCACTACTTCCTCCCTGTTCCCTACTACCACCCTGTTCCCTTTATAGGGTCACTACTTCCTCTAAATTCCCTTTATAGGGTCACTACTTCCTCTCTATTCCCTTTATAGGGTCACTACTACCACCCTGTTCCCTTTATAGGGCACTACTTCCTCCCTGTTCCCTACTACCACCCTGTTCCCTTTATAGGGTCACTACTTCCTCCCTATTCCCTTTATAGGGTCACTACTTCCTCCCTATTCCCTTTATAGGGTCACTACTACCACCCTGTTCCCTTTATAGGGCCACTACTACCACCCTGTTCCCTACTACCACCCTGTTCCATGTATAGGGTCACTACTACCTCCCTATTCCCTTTATAGGGTCACTACTACCACCCTGTTCCCTTTATAGTGCACTACTACCACCCTGTTCCCTTTATAGGGTCACTACTTTCTCTCTATTCCCTTTATAGGGTCACTACTACCACCCTGTTCCCTACTACCACCCTGTTCCATGTATAGGGTCACTACTACCTCCCTATTCCCTTTATAGGGTCACTACTACCACCCTGTTCCCTACTACCACTCTGTTCCATTTATAGGGTCACTACTACCACCCTGTTCCATTTATAGTGCACTACTTCCTCCCTGTTCCCTTTATAGGGTCACTACTACCACCCTGTTCCATTTATAGTGCACTACTTCCTCCCTGTTCCATTTATAGGGTCACTACTACCACCCTGTTCCATTTATAGTGCACTACTTCCTCCCTGTTCCCTTTATAGGGCCACTACTACCACCCTGTTCCCTACTACCACCCTGTTCCATGTATAGGGTCACTACTACCTCCCTATTCCCTTTATAGGGTCACTACTACCACCCTGTTCCCTTTATAGTGCACTACTACCACCCTGTTCCCTACTACCACTCTGTTCCATTTATAGGGTCACTACTACCACCCTGTTCCATTTATAGTGCACTACTTCCTCCCTGTTCCCTTTATAGGGTCACTACTACCACCCTGTTCCCTTTATAGTGCACTACTACCACCCTGTTCCCTTTATAGGGTCACTACTTCCTCCCTGTTCCATTTATAGGGTCACTACTTCCTCCCTGTTCCATTTATAGGGTCACTACTTCCTCCCTGTTCCATTTATAGGGCACTACTACCACCCTGTTCCCTTTATAGGGTCACTACTTCCTCCCTGTTCCATTTATAGGGTCACTACTTCCTCCCTGTTCCATTTATAGGGTCACTACTTCCTCCCTGTTCCATTTATAGGGTCACTACTACCACCCTGTTCCCTTTATAGGGTCACTACTACCACCCTGTTCCCTTTATAGGGTCACTACTACCTCTCTATTCCCTTTATAGGGTCACTACTTCCTCCCTATTCCCTTTATAGGGTCACTACTACCACCCTGTTCCCTTTATAGGGTCACTACTACCTCTCTATTCCCTTTATAGGGTCACTACTTCCTCCCAATTCCCTTTATAGGGTCACTACTTCCACCCTGTTCCCTTTATAGGGTCACTACTTCCTCTAAATTCCCTTTATAGGGTCACTACTTCCTCTCTATTCCCTTTATAGGGTCACTACTACCACCCTGTTCCCTTTATAGGGCACTACTTCCTCCCTGTTCCCTACTACCACCCTGTTCCCTTTATAGGGTCACTACTTCCTCCCTATTCCCTTTATAGGGTCACTACTTCCTCCCTATTCCCTTTATACGGTCACTACTACCACCCTGTTCCCTTTATAGGGCCACTACTACCACCCTGTTCCCTACTACCACCCTGTTCCATGTATAGGGTCACTACTACCTCCCTATTCCCTTTATAGGGTCACTACTACCACCCTGTTCCCTTTATAGTGCACTACTACCACCCTGTTCCCTTTATAGGGTCACTACTTTCTCTCTATTCCCTTTATAGGGTCACTACTACCACCCTGTTCCCTTTATAGTGCACTACTACCACCCTGTTCCCTACTACCACCCTGTTCCATGTATAGGGTCACTACTACCTCCCTATTCCCTTTATAGGGTCACTACTACCACCCTGTTCCTTTATAGTGCACTACTACCACCCTGTTCCCTTTATAGGGTCACTACTTTCTCTCTATTCCCTTTATAGGGTCACTACTACCACCCTGTTCCCTTTATAGTGCACTACTACCACCCTGTTCCCTTTATATGGTCACTACTTTCTCTGTATTCCCTTTATAGGGCCACTACTACCACCCTGTTCCCTTTATAGGGCCACTACTACCACCCTGTTCCCTACTACCACCCTGTTCCATTTATAGGGCCACTACTACCACCCTGTTCCATTTATAGTGCACTACTTCCTCCCTGTTCCCTTTATAGGGTCACTACTACCACCCTGTTCCCTTTATAGGGTCACTACTACCACTCTGTTCCATTTATAGGGTCACTACTACCACCCTGTTCCATTTATAGGGCCACTACTTCCTCCCTGTTCCATTTATAGGGTCACTACTACCACCCTGTTCCATTTATAGGGTCACTACTTCCTCCCTGTTCCATTTATAGGGTCACTACTTCCTCCCTGTTCCATTTATAGGGTCACTACTTCCTCCCTGTTCCATTTATAGGGTCACTACTTCCACCCTGTTCCATTTATAGGGTCACTACTTCCTCCCTGTTCCATTTATAGGGTCACTACTTCCTCCCTGTTCCATTTATAGGGTCACTACTTCCACCCTGTTCCATTTATAGGGTCACTACTTCCTCCCTGTTCCATTTATAGGGTCACTACTTCCACCCTGTTCCATTTATAGGGCCACTACTACCACCCTGTTCCCTTTATAGGGCCACTACTACCACCCTGTTCCCTACTACCACTCTGTTCCATTTATAGGGCCACTACTACCACCCTGTTCCCTACTACCACCCTGTTCCATTTATAGTGCACTACTTCCTCCCTGTTCCCTTTATAGGGTCACTACTACCACCCTGTTCCCTTTATAGTGCACTACTACCACCCTGTTCCCTTTATAGTGCACTACTACCACCCTGTTCCCTTTATAGGGTCACTACTTTCTCCCTGTTCCATTTATAGGGTCACTACTTCCTCCCTGTTCCATTTATAGGGTCACTACTTCCTCCCTGTTCCATTTATAGTGCACTACTACCACCCTGTTCCCTTTATAGGGTCACTACTTCCTCCCTGTTCCATTTATAGGGTCACTACTTCCTCCCTGTTCCATTTATAGGGTCACTACTTCCTCCCTGTTCCATTTATAGGGTCACTACTACCTCCCTGTTCCATTTATAGGGTCACTACTTCCTCCCTATTCCCTTTATAGGGTCACTACTTCCTCCCTATTCCCTTTATAGGGCACTACTTCCTCCCTGTTCCCTACTACCACCCTGTTCCCTTTATAGGGTCACTACTTCCTCCCTATTCCCTTTATAGGGTCACTACTTCCTCCCTATTCCCTTTATAGGGTCACTACTACCACCCTGTTCCCTTTATAGGGCCACTACTACCACCCTGTTCCCTACTACCACCCTGTTCCATGTATAGGGTCACTACTACCTCCCTATTCCCTTTATAGGGTCACTACTTTCTCTCTATTCCCTTTATAGGGTCACTACTACCACCCTGTTCCCTACTACCACCCTGTTCCATGTATAGGGTCACTACTACCTCCCTATTCCCTTTATAGGGTCACTACTACCACCCTGTTCCCTACTACCACTCTGTTCCATTTATAGGGTCACTACTACCACCCTGTTCCATTTATAGTGCACTACTTCCTCCCTGTTCCTTTATAGGGTCACTACTACCACCCTGTTCCATTTATAGTGCACTACTTCCTCCCTGTTCCATTTATAGGGTCACTACTACCACCCTGTTCCATTTATAGTGCACTACTTCCTCCCTGTTCCTTTATAGGGCCACTACTACCACCCTGTTCCTACTACCACCCCGTGCCATGTATAGGGTCACTACTACCTCCCTATTCCCTTTATAGGGTCACTACTACCACCCTGTTCCCTTTATAGTGCACTACTACCACCCTGTTCCCTACTACCACTCTGTTCCATTTATAGGGTCACTACTACCACCCTGTTCCATTTATAGTGCACTACTTCCTCCCTGTTCCCTTTATAGGGTCACTACTACCACCCTGTTCCCTTTATAGTGCACTACTACCACCCTGTTCCCTTTATAGTGCACTACTACCACCCTGTTCCCTTTATAGGGTCACTACTTCCTCCCTGTTCCATTTATAGGGTCACTACTTCCTCCCTGTTCCATTTATAGGGTCACTACTTCCTCCCTGTTCCATTTATAGGGCACTACTACCACCCTGTTCCCTTTATAGGGTCACTACTTCCTCCCTGTTCCATTTATAGGGTCACTACTTCCTCCCTGTTCCATTTATAGGGTCACTACTTCCTCCCTGTTCCATTTATAGGGTCACTACTACCACCCTGTTCCCTTTATAGGGTCACTACTACCACCCTGTTCCCTTTATAGGGTCACTACTACCTCTCTATTCCCTTTATAGGGTCACTACTTCCTCCCTATTCCCTTTATAGGGTGACTACTACCACCCTGTTCCCTTTATAGGGTCACTACTACCTCTCTATTCCCTTTATAGGGTCACTACTTCCTCCCAGTTCCCTTTATAGGGTCACTACTACCACCCTGTTCCCTTTATAGGGCACTACTTCCTCCCTGTTCCCTACTACCACCCTGTTCCCTTTATAGGGTCACTACTTCCTCCCTATTCCCTTTATAGGGTCACTACTTCCTCCCTATTCCCTTTATAGGGTCACTACTACCACCCTGTTCCCTTTATAGGGCCACTACTACCACCCTGTTCCCTACTACCACCCTGTTCCATGTATAGGGTCACTACTACCTCCCTATTCCCTTTATAGGGTCACTACTACCACCCTGTTCCCTTTATAGTGCACTACTACCACCCTGTTCCCTTTATAGGGTCACTACTTTCTCTCTATTCCCTTTATAGGGTCACTACTACCACCCTGTTCCCTTTATAGTGCACTACTACCACCCTGTTCCCTACTACCACCCTGTTCCATGTATAGGGTCACTACTACCTCCCTATTCCCTTTATAGGGTCACTACTACCACCCTGTTCCCTTTATAGTGCACTACTACCACCCTGTTCCCTTTATAGGGTCACTACTTTCTCTCTATTCCCTTTATAGGGTCACTACTACCACCCTGTTCCCTTTATAGTGCACTACTACCACCCTGTTCCCTTTATAGGGTCACTACTTTCTCTGTATTCCCTTTATAGGGCCACTACTACCACCCTGTTCCCTTTATAGGGCCACTACTACCACCCTGTTCCCTACTACCACCCTGTTCCATTTATAGGGCCACTACTACCACCCTGTTCCATTTATAGTGCACTACTTCCTCCCTGTTCCCTTTATAGGGTCACTACTACCACCCTGTTCCCTTTATAGGGTCACTACTACCACTCTGTTCCATTTATAGGGTCACTACTACCACCCTGTTCCATTTATAGGGCCACTACTTCCTCCCTGTTCCATTTATAGGGTCACTACTTCCTCCCTGTTCCATTTATAGGGTCACTACTTCCTCCCTGTTCCATTTATAGGGTCACTACTTCCTCCCTGTTCCATTTATAGGGTCACTACTTCCACCCTGTTCCATTTATAGGGTCACTACTTCCTCCCTGTTCCATTTATAGGGTCACTACTTCCTCCCTGTTCCATGTATAGGGTCACTACTACCTCCCTATTCCCTTTATAGGGTCACTACTTTCTCTCTATTCCCTTTATAGGGTCACTACTACCACCCTGTTCCCTACTACCACCCTGTTCCATGTATAGGGTCACTACTACCTCCCTATTCCCTTTATAGGGTCACTACTACCACCCTGTTCCCTACTACCACTCTGTTCCATTTATAGGGTCACTACTACCACCCTGTTCCATTTATAGTGCACTACTTCCTCCCTGTTCCCTTTATAGGGTCACTACTACCACCCTGTTCCATTTATAGTGCACTACTTCCTCCCTGTTCCATTTATAGGGTCACTACTACCACCCTGTTCCATTTATAGTGCACTACTTCCTCCCTGTTCCCTTTATAGGGCCACTACTACCACCCTGTTCCCTACTACCACCCCGTGCCATGTATAGGGTCACTACTACCTCCCTATTCCCTTTATAGGGTCACTACTACCACCCTGTTCCCTTTATAGTGCACTACTACCACCCTGTTCCCTACTACCACTCTGTTCCATTTATAGGGTCACTACTACCACCCTGTTCCATTTATAGTGCACTACTTCCTCCCTGTTCCCTTTATAGGGTCACTACTACCACCCTGTTCCCTTTATAGTGCACTACTACCACCCTGTTCCCTTTATAGTGCACTACTACCACCCTGTTCCCTTTATAGGGTCACTACTTCCTCCCTGTTCCATTTATAGGGTCACTACTTCCTCCCTGTTCCATTTATAGGGTCACTACTTCCTCCCTGTTCCATTTATAGGGCACTACTACCACCCTGTTCCCTTTATAGGGTCACTACTTCCTCCCTGTTCCATTTATAGGGTCACTACTTCCTCCCTGTTCCATTTATAGGGTCACTACTTCCTCCCTGTTCCATTTATAGGGTCACTACTACCACCCTGTTCCCTTTATAGGGTCACTACTACCACCCTGTTCCCTTTATAGGGTCACTACTACCTCTCTATTCCCTTTATAGGGTCACTACTTCCTCCCTATTCCCTTTATAGGGTGACTACTACCACCCTGTTCCCTTTATAGGGTCACTACTACCTCTCTATTCCCTTTATAGGGTCACTACTTCCTCCCAGTTCCCTTTATAGGGTCACTACTACCACCCTGTTCCTTTATAGGGCACTACTTCCTCCTGTTCCCTACTACCACCCTGTTCCTTTATAGGGTCACTACTTCCTCCTATTCCCTTTATAGGGTCACTACTTCCTCCCTATTCCCTTTATAGGGTCACTACTACCACCCTGTTCCCTTTATAGGGCCACTACTACCACCCTGTTCCCTACTACCACCCTGTTCCATGTATAGGGTCACTACTACCTCCCTATTCCCTTTATAGGGTCACTACTACCACCCTGTTCCCTTTATAGCACTACTACCACCCTGTTCCCTTTATAGGGTCACTACTTTCTCTCTATTCCCTTTATAGGGTCACTACTACCACCCTGTTCCCTTTATAGTGCACTACTACCACCCTGTTCCCTACTACCACCCTGTTCCATGTATAGGGTCACTACTACCTCCCTATTCCCTTTATAGGGTCACTACTACCACCCTGTTCCCTTTATAGTGCACTACTACCACCCTGTTCCCTTTATAGGGTCACTACTTTCTCTCTATTCCCTTTATAGGGTCACTACTACCACCCTGTTCCCTTTATAGTGCACTACTACCACCCTGTTCCCTTTATAGGGTCACTACTTTCTCTGTATTCCCTTTATAGGGCCACTACTACCACCCTGTTCCCTTTATAGGGCCACTACTACCACCCTGTTCCCTACTACCACCCTGTTCCATTTATAGGGCCACTACTACCACCCTGTTCCATTTATAGTGCACTACTTCCTCCCTGTTCCCTTTATAGGGTCACTACTACCACCCTGTTCCCTTTATAGGGTCACTACTACCACTCTGTTCCATTTATAGGGTCACTACTACCACCCTGTTCCATTTATAGGGCCACTACTTCCTCCCTGTTCCATTTATAGGGTCACTACTTCCTCCCTGTTCCATTTATAGGGTCACTACTTCCTCCCTGTTCCATTTATAGGGTCACTACTTCCTCCCTGTTCCATTTATAGGGTCACTACTTCCACCCTGTTCCATTTATAGGGTCACTACTTCCTCCCTGTTCCATTTATAGGGTCACTACTTCCTCCCTGTTCCATTTATAGGGTCACTACTTCCACCCTGTTCCATTTATAGGGTCACTACTTCCTCCCTGTTCCATTTATAGGGTCACTACTTCCACCCTGTTCCATTTATAGGGCCACTACTACCACCCTGTTCCCTACTACCACTCTGTTCCATTTATAGGGCCACTACTACCACCCTGTTCCCTACTACCACCCTGTTCCATTTGTAGTGCACTACGTCCTCCCTGTTCCCTTTATAGGGTCACTACTACCACCCTGTTCCCTTTATAGTGCACTACTACCACCCTGTTCCCTTTATAGTGCACTACTACCACCCTGTTCCCTTTATAGGGTCACTACTTCCTCCCTGTTCCATTTATAGGGTCACTACTTCCTCCCTGTTCCATTTATAGGGTCACTACTTCCTCCCTGTTCCATTTATAGTGCACTACTACCACCCTGTTCCCTTTATAGGGTCACTACTTCCTCCCTGTTCCATTTATAGGGTCACTACTTCCTCCCTGTTCCATTTATAGGGTCACTACTTCCTCCCTGTTCCATTTATAGGGTCACTACTACCTCCCTGTTCCATTTATAGGGTCACTACTTCCTCCCTGTTCCATTTATAGTGCACTACTACCACCCTGTTCCCTTTATAGGGTCACTACTTCCTCCCTGTTCCATTTATAGTGCACTACTACCACCCTGTTCCCTTTATAGGGTCACTACTTTCTCTCTATTCCCTTTATAGGGTCACTACTACCACCCTGTTCCCTTTATAGGGTCACTACTACCACCCTGTTCCCTTTATAGGGTCACTACTACCACCCTGTTCCCTACTACCACCCTGTTCCATTTATAGGGTCACTACTACCACCCTGTTCCATTTATAGGGCCACTACTACCACCCTGTTCCCTACTACCACCCTGTTCCATTTATAGGGTCACTACTACCACCCTGTTCCATTTATAGTGCACTACTTCCTCCCTGTTCCCTTTATAGGGTCACTACTACCACCCTGTTCCCTTTATAGTGCACTAATACCACCCTGTTCCCTACTACCACTCTGTTCCATTTATAGTGCACTACTACCACCCTGTTCCCTTTATAGTGCACTACTACCACCCTGTTCCCTTTATAGGGTCACTACTTCCTCCCTGTTCCATTTATAGGGTCACTACTTCCTCCCTGTTCCATTTATAGGGCCACTACTACCACTCTGTTCCCTACTACCACTCTGTTCCATTTATAGTGCCACTACTACCACCCTGTTCCCTACTACCACCCTGTTCCATTTATAGGGTCACTACTACCACCCTGTTCCATTTATAGTGCCACTACTACCACCCTGTTCCCTACTACCACCCTGTTCCATTTATAGGGTCACTACTACCACCCTGTTCCCTACTACCACCCTGTTCCCTACTACCACTCTGTTCCATTTATAGGGTCACTACTACCACCCTGTTCCCTTTATAGGGTCACTACTTCCACCCTGTTCCATTTATAGGGTCACTACTACCACCCTGTTCCCTTTATAGGGTCACTACTTCCACCCTGTTCCATTTATAGGGTCACTACTACCACCCTGTTCCATTTATAGGGTCACTACTTCCACCCTGTTCCATTTATAGGGTCACTACTTCCACCCTGTTCCATTTATAGGGTCACTACTACCACCCTGTTCCCTTTATAGGGTCACTACTTCCACCCTGTTCCATTTATAGGGTCACTACTTCCACCCTGTTCCATTTATAGGGTCACTACTACCACCCTGTTCCCTTTATAGGGTCACTACTTCCACCCTGTTCCATTTATAGGGCCACTACTACCACCCTGTTCCCTTTATAGGGTCACTACTACCACCCTGTTCCCTATTACCACTCTGTTCCATTTATAGGGTCACTACTACCTCCCTGTTCCCTACTACCACCCTGTTCCCTTTATAGGGTCACTACTTCCTCCCTGTTCCATTTATAGGGTCACTACTACCACCCTGTTCCATTTATAGTGCACTACTACCACCCTGTTCCCTTTATAGGGTCACTACTTCCTCCCTGTTCCATTTATAGTGCACTACTACCACCCTGTTGCCTTTATAGGGTCACTACTACCACCCTGTTCCCTACTACCACTCTGTTCCATTTATAGGGTCACTACTACCACCCTGTTCCCTTTATAGGGCCACTACTACCACCCTGTTACTACCACTCTGTTCCATTTATAGGGTCACTACTACCACCCTGTTCCATTTATAGGGTCACTACTACCACCCTGTTCCATTTATAGTGCACTACTTCCTCCCTGTTCCCTACTACCACTCTGTTCCATTTATAGGGTCACTACTACCACCCTGTTCCATTTATAGTGCACTACTTCCTCCCTGTTCCCTTTATAGGGTCACTACTACCACCCTGTTCCATTTATAGTGCACTACTTCCTCCCTGTTCCATTTATAGGGTCACTACTACCACCCTGTTCCATTTATAGTGCACTACTTCCTCCCTGTTCCATTTATAGGGTCACTACTACCACCCTGTTCCATTTATAGGGTCACTACTACCACCCTGTTCCATTTATAGTGCACTACTTCCTCCCTGTTCCATTTATAGGGTCACTACTACCACCCTGTTCCATTTATAGTGCACTACTTCCTCCCTGTTCCCTTTATAGGGTCACTACTACCACCCTGTTCCATTTATAGTGCACTACTTCCTCCCTGTTCCCTTTATAGGGCCACTACTACCACCCTGTTCCCTACTACCACTCTGTTCCATTTATAGGGTCACTACTACCACCCTGTTCCATTTATAGGGTCACTACTACCACCCTGTTCCATTTATAGTGCACTACTTCCTCCCTGTTCCCTACTACCACTCTGTTCCATTTATAGGGTCACTACTACCACCCTGTTCCATTTATAGTGCACTACTTCCTCCCTGTTCCCTTTATAGGGTCACTACTACCACCCTGTTCCCTTTATAGTGCACTACTTCCTCCCTGTTCCCTTTATAGGGCCACTACTACCACCCTGTTCCCTACTACCACTCTGTTCCATTTATAGGGTCACTACTACCACCCTGTTCCATTTATAGGGTCACTACTACCACCCTGTTCCATTTATAGTGCACTACTTCCTCCCTGTTCCCTACTACCACTCTGTTCCATTTATAGGGTCACTACTACCACCCTGTTCCCTTTATAGGGTCACTACTACCACCCTGTTCCCTTTATAGTGCACTACTACCACCCTGTTCCCTTTATAGGGTCACTACTTCCTCCCTGTTCCATTTATAGGGTCACTACTTCCTCCCTGTTCCATTTATAGGGTCACTACTTCCTCCCTGTTCCATTTATAGTGCACTACTACCACCCTGTTCCCTTTATAGGGTCACTACTTCCTCCCTGTTCCATTTATAGGGTCACTACTTCCTCCCTGTTCCATTTATAGGGTCACTACTTCCTCCCTGTTCCATTTATAGGGTCACTACTTCCTCCCTGTTCCATTTATAGGGTCACTACTACCACCCTGTTCCCTTTATAGGGTCACTACTTCCACCCTGTTCCATTTATAGGGTCACTACTACCACCCTGTTCCATTTATAGGGTCACTACTTCCACCCTGTTCCATTTATAGGGTCACTACTTCCACCCTGTTCCATTTATAGGGTCACTACTACCACCCTGTTCCCTTTATAGGGTCACTACTTCCACCCTGTTCCATTTATAGGGTCACTACTTCCACCCTGTTCCATTTATAGAGTCACTACTACCACCCTGTTCCCTTTATAGGGTCACTACTTCCACCCTGTTCCATTTATAGGGCCACTACTACCACCCTGTTCCCTTTATAGGGTCACTACTACCACCCTGTTCCCTACTACCACTCTGTTCCATTTATAGGGTCACTACTACCTCCCTGTTCCCTACTACCACCCTGTTCCCTTTATAGGGTCACTACTTCCTCCCTGTTCCATTTATAGGGTCACTACTACCACCCTGTTCCATTTATAGTGCACTACTACCACCCTGTTCCCTTTATAGGGTCACTACTTCCTCCCTGTTCCATTTATAGTGCACTACTACCACCCTGTTGCCTTTATAGGGTCACTACTACCACCCTGTTCCCTACTACCACTCTGTTCCATTTATAGGGTCACTACTACCACCCTGTTCCCTTTATAGGGCCACTACTACCACCCTGTTCCCTTTATAGGGTCACTACTACCACCCTGTTCCATTTATAGGGTCACTACTACCACCCTGTTCCATTTATAGTGCACTACTTCCTCCCTGTTCCCTACTACCACTCTGTTCCATTTATAGGGTCACTACTACCACCCTGTTCCATTTATAGTGCACTACTTCCTCCCTGTTCCCTTTATAGGGTCACTACTACCACCCTGTTCCATTTATAGTGCACTACTTCCTCCCTGTTCCATTTATAGGGTCACTACTACCACCCTGTTCCATTTATAGTGCACTACTTCCTCCCTGTTCCATTTATAGGGTCACTACTACCACCCTGTTCCATTTATAGGGTCACTACTACCACCCTGTTCCATTTATAGTGCACTACTTCCTCCCTGTTCCATTTATAGGGTCACTACTACCACCCTGTTCCATTTATAGTGCACTACTTCCTCCCTGTTCCCTTTATAGGGTCACTACTACCACCTGTTCCATTTATAGTGCACTACTTCCTCCCTGTTCCCTTTATAGGGCCACTACTACCACCCTGTTCCCTACTACCACTCTGTTCCATTTATAGGGTCACTACTACCACCCTGTTCCATTTATAGGGTCACTACTACCACCCTGTTCCATTTATAGTGCACTACTTCCTCCCTGTTCCCTACTACCACTCTGTTCCATTTATAGGGTCACTACTACCACCCTGTTCCATTTATAGTGCACTACTTCCTCCTGTTCCCTTTATAGGGTCACTACTACCACCCTGTTCCTTTATAGTGCACTACTTCCTCCCTGTTCCTTTATAGGGCCACTACTACCACCTGTTCCCTACTACCACTCTGTTCCATTTATAGGGTCACTACTACCCACCCTGTTCCATTTATAGGGTCACTACTACCACCCTGTTCCATTTATAGTGCACTACTTCCTCCCTGTTCCCTACTACCACTCTGTTCCATTTATAGGGTCACTACTACCACCCTGTTCCATTTATAGTGCACTACTTCCTCCCTGTTCCCTTTATAGGGTCACTACTACCACCCTGTTCCCTTTATAGTGCACTACTACCACCCTGTTC
>NW_025751655.1:0-14647 GCF_021184085.1 Oncorhynchus gorbuscha
CCCTAACCCCTAGACCCTAACCCCTAATGGGCTGGAGGCCCAGGCCAGACCTTCTGGTGAGTCCCCTAACCCCTAGACCCTAACCCCTAACCCTAACCCTAATGAGCTGGAGGCCCAGGCCGACCTTCTGGTAGTCCCTAGCCCCTAGACCCTAACCCCTAGACCCTAACCCCTAATGAGCTGGAGGCCCAGGCCGACCTTCTGGTGAGTCCCCTAACCCCTAGACCCTAACCCTAGACCCTAACCCTAATGAGCTGGAGGCCCAGGCCGACCTTCTGAGTGAGTCTCCTAACCCCTAGACCCTAACCCTAACGAGCTGGAGGCCCAGGCACGACCTTCTCAAGTCAATCCCTAGACCCTAACCCCTGGACCCTAACCCTAACGAGCTGGAGGCCCAGGCCGACCTTCTGGTGAGTCTCCTAACCCCGTAGACCCAAACCCCTAACGAGCTGGAGGCCCAGGCAGACCTTCTGGTGAGTCCCTAACCCCTAGACCCTAACCCCAATGAGCTGGAGGCCCAGGCCGACCCTGGACCCTAACCCTAACGAGCTGGAGGCCCAGGCCGACCTTCTGGTGGAGTCCCCTAACCCTAGACCCAAACCCCTAATGAGCTGGAGGCCCAGGCAGACCTTCCTGGTGAGTCCCCTAACTAGACCCTAACCCCCCCAATGAGCTGGAGGCCCAGGCCGACCTTCTGGTGAGTCCCCTAGCCCTAGACCCTAACCCCTAATGAGCTGGAGGCCCAGGCAGACCTTCTGGTGAGTAACCCCTAGACCCTAACCCCTAACCCTAACCCCTCTAACCCTAACCCCTAGACCTAACCGACCTTCTAACCCTAACCCTGGACCTAACCTAATGAGCTGGAGGCCAGGCCCCTTCTGGTCGAGTCCCCTGGCCCTAGACCTAACCTAGCTAATGAGCTGGAGGCCCAGGCAGACCTTCTGGTGAGTCCCTAACCCCTAGACCCTAACCCCTAGACCTAACCCCTAACAGGGCTGGAGGCCCAGGCCGACCTTCTGGTGAGTCCCTAACCCTAACCCCTAGACCTAACCCTAATGAGCTGGAGGCCCAGGCCGACCTTCTGGTGAGTCCCCTAACCCTAGACCCTAACCCTAACGGCTGGAGGCCCAGGCCGACCCTAACCCCTAGACCCAAACCCCTAATGAGCTGGAGGCCCAGGCCGACCTTCTGGTGAGTCCCCAAACCCCTAGACCCTAACCCCTAATGAGCTGGAGGCCCAGGCCCCTGGTGACCTAACCCCTAGACCTAACCCCCTATCTTCTGGTGACCTAACCCTAGACCCTAACCCCTAATGAGCTGGAGGCCCAGGCCGACCTTCTGGTGAGTCCTAACCCCCTAGACCCTAACCCCTAACGAGCTGGAGGCCCAGGCCGACCTTCTGGTGAGTCCCCTAACCCCTAGACCCTAACCCCTAATGAGCTGGAGGCCCAGGCAGACCTTCTGGTGAGTCCCTAACCCCTAGACCCTAACCCCTAACCCCTAACGAGCTGGAGGCCCAGGCCGACCTTCTGGTGAGTCTCCTAACCCCCAGACCCTAACCCCTAACGAGCTGGAGGCCCAGGCCGATCTTCTGGTGAGTCCCCTAACCCTAGACCCTAACCTCTAACGAGCTGGAGGCCCAGGCCGACCTTCTGGTGAGTCCTAACCCCCTAGACCCTAACCCCTAATGAGCTGGAGGCCCAGGCCAGACCTTAGACCCTAACCCCTAACGAGCTGGAGGCCCAGGTCCCCTAGAGTCCCCTAACCCCTAGACCCTAACCCCTAATGAGCTGGAGGCCCAGGCCAACCTTCTGCTGAGTCCCTAACCCTAGACCCTAACCCCTAGACCCTAACCCCTAATGAGCTAAGCCCCTAGACCCTAGACCTTAACCCCTAATGAGCTGGAGGCCCAGGCCAACCTTCTGGTGAGTCTCCTAACCCCTAGACCCTAACCTAACCCTAACCCTAATGAGCTGGAGGCCCAGGCAGACCTTCTGGTGAGTCCCTAACCCCTAGACCCTAACCCCCTAACCCCTAGACCTAATCCCCTAATGAGCTGCTGGAGGCCCAGGCAGACCTTCTGGTGAGTCTCCTAGACCCTAACCCTAATGAGCTGGAGGCCCAGGCAGACCTTCTGGTGAGTCCCCTAACCCCTAGACCTAACCCCCTAGCTGGGCTCAGGCCGACCTTCCTGGTGACCCTAACCCCTAATGAGCTGGAGGCCCAGGCAGACCTTCTGGTGAGTCCCCCCTAACCCCTAGACCCTAACCCCTAGACCCTAACCCCTAACCCTGGACCTAACCCTAATGAGCTGGAGGCCAGGCCGACCTTCTGGTGGTCTAACCCCTAGACCCTAACCCCTAGACCCTAACCCCTAACGAGCTGGAGGCCCAGGCCGACCTTCTGGTGGTCCCTAACCCCTAGACCCTAACCCCTAATGAGCTGGAGGCCCAGGCAGCTGGACCCCTGGCCGAGCAGGCCGACCTTCTGGGTGAGTATCCTAACCCCTAGACCCTAACCCTAGACCCTAACCCTAGACCTAACCCCCCTAACCCTAATGAGCTGGAGGCCCAGGCCGACCTTCTGGTGAGTCTCCTAACCCTAGACCCTCCCTAACCCCTAGACCCTAACCCCTAATGAGCTGGAGGCCCAGGCCGACCTTCTGGTGAGTCCCTAACCCCTAGACCTAACCCCTAACGAGTTGGAGGCCCAGGCCGACCTTCTGGTGAGTCTCCTAACCCCCCAGACCCTAACCCCTAATGAGCTGGAGGCCCAGGCAGACCTTCTGGTGAGTCCCCTAGACCCTAGACCTAACCCTAATGAGCTGGAGGCCCAGGCAGACCTTCTTGTGGTCCCTAGATCCTAACCCCTAGACCCTAACCCCTAGACCTAACCTAGACCCTAACCCTAATGAGCTGGAGGCCCAGGCCAACCTTCTGGTGAGTCTCCTAACCCCCTAGACCTAACCCCTAACGAGCTGGAGGCCCAGGCAGACCTTCTGGTGAGTCCCCTAACCCCTAGACCTAACCCCTAACCCTAGACCCTAATCCTAATGAGCTGGAGGCCCAGGCAGACCTTCTGGTGAGTCTCTAACCCTAGACCTAACCCCTAATCGCTGGAGGCCCAGGCCAACCTTCTGGTGAGTCTCCTAACCCCTAGGCCCTAACCCTAACGAGCTGGAGGCCCAGGCAGACCTTCTGGTGAGTCCCCTAGACCTAACCCCTGGACCTAACCCTAATGAGCTGGAGGCCCAGGCCAACCTTCTGAGTGAGTCCCTAGCCCCGCTAGACCCTAACCCCTAATGAGCTGGAGGCCCAGGCCAACCTTCTTGTAGGTCCCTAACCCTAGACCCCTAACTGCGAGCTGGAGGCCCAGGCAGACCTTCTGGTGAGTCCCTAGACCCCTAATCCCTAACGAGCTGGAGGCCCAGGCTGACCTTCTCGTGAGTCCCCTAACCCCTAGACCTAACCCCTAACGAGCTGGAGGCCCAGGCAGACCTTCTCGTGAGTCCCCTAGATCCTACCCTAGACCTAACCCCTGGACCCCTAACCCCTAGACCTTACCCCTAGATATAGATATAGACCCTGTAACATGATATAGACCCTGTAACATGATATAGGCCTCCAAATGAATATTGATATGGTGAGGCTAAATGCTAATACTAACGTCCTGTGTGTGAGAATATTGAGAGGGGAGGCTGAATGCTAATGCTCGTCTTGTGTGTGAATATTGATATGGTGAGGCTAAATGCCCCAATGCTGCGTCCTGTGTGAATATGGATACGGTGAGGCTAAATGCTAATGCTCGTCCTGTGTGAATATTGATATGGTGAGGCTAAATGCTAATGCTTTCGTCCTGTGTGTGAATATGGATATGAGTGAGGCTAAATGCTAATGCTACGTCCTGTATTAATATGGATATGGTGAGGCTAAATGCTAATGCTACGTCCTGTGTGTTAATATGGATATGGTGAGGCTAAATGCTAATGCTACGTCCTGTGTGTTAATATGGATATGGTGAGGCTAAATGCTAATGCTCGTCCGCATGTTAATATGGATATGGTGAGGGCTAAATGCTAAAATGCTACGTCCCGTGTGTTTGTGTGTAGCCGCGGGAGCTCTAGAATGCTTTGAAGAGGTCATGCCAGCGGCATACGACAGATCCACAGAGAACAGGTCGTCCCTATGGAGCAGGCCATGGTAAACCCACACACCCCGACGCACACTCACATACACACACACACTTACTCACATATACACACTCGCATACACACACACACACACACACATACTCACATATACACACTCACATACACACACACACTTACTCACATACACATGTACTCACATACACATGTACTCACATATACACACTCACTCACATATACACACTCACACAAACTCACACACACACACATACACACACACACACACACACACACACATACACACACACACACACACATACACTCACACACACACACACACACACACACACACACACACACACACACACACACACACACACACACACACACACACACACACACACACACACACACACACACACACACACACACACACACTCACACACACACACACACACACACACACACACATATACACACACACATATACACACTCACTCACATATACACACTCAAATGTAAACAGTCTTTCTCCCAATTACCTGGTAAGAGACAGCTTGACTGATTTATGTTCTTCCTCAACGTTCCTACTGTTCTCTCTCTCTCTCTCTCTCTCTTCTCTCTCTCTCTCTCTCTCTCTCTCTCTCTCTCTCTCTCTCTCTCTCTCTCTCTCTCTCTCTCTCTCTCTCTCTCTCTCCCTCCCTCTCTCTCTGTCTCTCTCTCTCTCTCTCTCTCTCCCTCTCTCTCTCATTTCTTCTCTCCCTCCCTCGGCTTCTCTCCTTGTCTTTCTTTCTCACTAATATTCACATATAAATGGTGGCCCACAGAAATTTGTCCGAGCACGGGTAAGCTTGGTGTCTGTGTGTAGTTTGTGTATATTTCTACACAGAGGTTCAGAAACGACCCCTTGACTTTGTTGTTGTGTTGCAGCCTGAATTTAAAATGGATTTTAACATTTAGATGTTGTATCAGTGGCCTATACACAATAGCCCATAATATCGAAGTGGAATAATGTTGTTTTTTCAAAATGTTTACAAAAGTAATTAAAAAATGAAAAGCTGAAACGTCTTGAGTCGATAAGTATTCAACCCTTTTGTTGTTCTGGCCTTAATAAGTTCAGGCCTTAGTAAGTTCAGGTTGCATAGACCCTCTGTGTACAATAATAGTGTTTAACATGGTTTTTGAATGACTACCTCATCTCTGTACCCCACACATACAATTACACTATATACAAAAGTATGTGGACACCCTGTCAAACTAGTGGATTTGGCTATTTCAACCCGTTGCTGACAGGTGTATAAAATTGCGCACCAACCATGCATAGACGAAAACTGTCAGTAGAATGTGTATTATTGTGAAGTGGAAACGTCTAGGAGCAACAACGACTAAGCCGAAAAGTGGTAGGCCACACAAGCTCACAGAACGGAACAGCAGAGTGCTGAACAACGCCACTCCACTACCGAGATCCACACTGCCACTGGAGGCAACGTCAGCACAACAGCTGTTCCTCGGGAGCTTCATGAAATGTGTTTCCATGGCCGAGCAGCAGCACACAAGCCTAAGATCACCATGCGCCATGCCAAGCGTCGTCTGGAGTGGTGTAAAGTTCAAGGTCCTTGGACTCTGGAGCAGTGGAAACACGTTCTCTGGAGTGATGAATCACGCTTCAACATCTGGCAGTTTGACGGACGAATCTGGGTTTGGCGGATGCCAGGAGAACGCTACCTGCCCCATGCATAGTGCCAACTGTAAAGTTTGGTGGAGGAGAAATAATGGTCTGGGGCTGGTTTTCATGGTTCGGGCCCCTCAGTTCCAGTGAAGGGAAATCTTAAAGCTACAGCATACAATGAAATTCTAGATGATTCTGTTCTCCCAACTTTGTGGTAACAGTTTGGGGAAGGACCTTTCCTGTTTCAGCATGACAATGCTCCAGTGCACAAAGTGAGGTCCATACAGAAATGGTTTGCCGAGATCGGTGTGGAAGAACTTGACTGGCTTGCACAATGCCCTGACCTCAACCCCATCGAGCAAATTTGGGATGAATTGGAACCCCGACTGTGACCCAGGCCGAATCGCCCAATCTCACTAACGCTCTTGTGGCCGAATGGAAGCAAGTCCCAAGCAGCAATGTTCAACATCTAGTGGAAAGCCTTCCCAGAAGAGTGGACGCTGTTATAGCAGCAATGTTCAACATCTAGTGGAAAGCCTTCCCAGAAGAGTGGAGGCTGTTATAGCAGCAATGTTCCTACATCTAGTGGAAGCCTTCCCAGAAGAGTGGAGGCTGTTACAAGCAGCAATGTTACAACATCTAGTGGAAAGCCTTCCCAGAAGAGTGGAAGCTGTTTTAACAGCAATGTTCCAACATCTAGTGGAAAGCCTTCCCAGAAGAGTGGAGGCTGTTATAGCAGCAAAGTAATACTGAAAACATGCATCCTGTTTGCAACAAGGCACTAAAGTAATACTGAAAACATGCATCCTGTTTGCAACAAGGCACTAAAGTAATACTGAAAACATGCATCCTGTTTGCAACAAGGCACTAAAGTAATACTGAAAACATGCATCCTGTTTGCAACAAGGCACTAAAGTAATACTGAAAACATGCATCCTGTTGGCAACAAGGCACTAAAGTAATACTGAAAACATGCACCCTGTTGGCAACAAGGCACTAAAGTAATACTGAAAACATGCATCCTGTTTGCAACAAGGCACTAAAGTAATACTGAGAATTGCATCCTGTTTCAAGCAAGGCACTGTAATCATGTTATGCATCCTGTTTGCAACAACATTTACATTTAATTTAAGACTTATGCATCCTGTTTGCAACAAGGCACTAAAGTAATACTGAAAACATGCATCCTGTTTGCAACAAGGCATTCACTTATGAATACTGAAAACAGTCATCCTTTGGCAATAGGCACTAAAGTAATACTGAAAACATGCATCCTGTCCTGGCAACAAGGCACTAAAGTAATAGGAGAAAACATGCATGGAGTTTGCAACAAGGCACTAAAGTAATACTGAAAACATGCATCCTGTTTGCAACAAGGCACTAAAGTAATACTGAAAACATGCATCCTGTTTGCAACAAGGCACTAAAGTAATACTGAAAACATGCATCCTGTTTGCAACAAGGCACTAAAGTAATACTGAAAACATGCATCCTGTTTGCAACAAGGCACTAAAGTAATACTGAAAACATGCATCCTGTTGGCAACAAGGCACTGGACAAGTAATACTGAAAACATGTGGTGGCAAATAATTTTTGATCGTGAATACAAAGTGTTGTTTGGGGCAAACTCAAATACAACACACTACTGAGTGGCTCTCCACACTTTCAAGCATAGTGGTGGCTGCATCATGTTATGGGTATGCTTGTAATTTACATTTACATTTACATTTAAGTCATTTACAGCGCTCTTAAACAATGCTACTTACAAATGTGCATTCACCTTATGACATCAGTAGAACAGTCACTTTACAATAGTGCATCTAAATCTTAAAGGGGGGTGACTGAAGGATTACTTATCCTATCCTAGGATAACGATGAGGGGAGTTTTTCAGGATAAAGGAGAAACAGAATGGAGCTAAGAACAGGCAAAATCCTAGAGGAAAACCTGGTTCAGTCTGCTTTCCACCAGACACTGGGAGATTAATTCACCTTTCAGCAGGACAATAACCTAAAACACAAGGCCAAATCTACACTGGAGTTGCTTACCAGGAAGACAGTGAATGTTCCTGAGTGGAATAGTTACACTCTTGACTTAAATCTACCTGAACATCACTAGCATTAAGATCTGCTAACCAATATTTTCAAGCATAAAGTGGTGATTTGATTTGATTTGATTTGCTTGTAATTGTTAACGATGAGGGAGTTTTTCAGGATAAAAGCCTGAACATCTGTGGAAAGATCCTGGAAATGGTTGTCAAGCAACGATCAACAACCAATGAGCTTGAAGAATATTTTAAAGAACAATGGGCAAACGTTGCACAATCCAGGTGTAGAAAGAGTTTAGAGACTTACCCAGAAAGACTCCCAGCTGTAATCACTCTTAGAGACTCACCCAGAAAAGACTCCCAGCTGTAATCACTCTTAGAGACTCACCCAGAAAGACTCCCAGCTGTAATCACTCTTAGAGACTCACCCAGAAAGACTCCCAGCTGTAATCACTCTTAGAGACTTACCCAGAAAGACTCCCAGCTGTGATCACTCTTAGAGACTTACCCAGAAAGACTCTCAGCTGTAATCACTCTTAGAGACTTACCCAGAAAGACTCCCAGCTGTGATCACTCTTAGAGACTTACCCATAAAGACCCCCAGCTGTAATCACTCTTAGAGACTTACCCATAAAGACTCCCAGCTGTGATCACTCTTAGAGACTTACCCATAAAGACTCCCAGCTGTGATCACTCTTAGAGACTTACCCAGAAAGACTCCCAGCTGTAATCTCTCTTAGAGACTTACCCAGAAAGACTCCCAGCTGTGATCACTCTTAGAGACTTACCCAGAAAGACTCCCAGCTGTAATCACTCTTAGAGACTTACCCAGAAAGACTCCCAGCTGTAATCACTCTTAGAGACTTACCCAGAAAGACTCCCAGCTGTAATCACTCTTAGAGACTTACCCAGAAAGACTCCCAGCTGTGATCACTCTTAGAGACTCACCCAGAAAGACTCCCAGCTGTGATCACTCTTAGAGACTTACCCAGAAAGACTCCCAGCTGTAATCACTCTTAGAGACTTACCCAGAAAGACTCCCAGCTGTAATCACTCTTAGAGACTTACCCAGAAAGACTCCCAGCTGTAATCACTCTTCGAGACTCAACCAGAAAACTGTAATCACTGCCAGAGGTGCTTCTACTAAGTATTGACTCAGGGGTGTGAATACTAATGTACATTAGATATTTCTGTATTTCATTTTCAATAAATGTTCTAACATTTCTCAAAACATGTTTTCAATGTGTCATTATGGGGTTTTGTGTATCGATGGGTGAGAATAAAACATCTAGTAAATCCATTTTGAATTTAAATTGTAAGACAACTAAATGTGAAATAAGTCAAGGGTGTACTTTCTGTGTATGTGTGTATATACCAGTCAAGGGGTGTACTTTCTGTGTGTGTGTATACCAGTCAAGGGGTGTACTTTCTGTGTATATACCAGTCAGAGGGTGTACTTTCTGTGTGTATATATACCAGTCAAGGGTGTACTTTCTGTGTGTATATATACCAGTCAAGGGGTGTACTTTCTGTGTGTGTGTATATACCAGTCAAGGGTGTACTTTCTGTGTGTGTGTATACCAGTCAAGGGGTGTACTTTCTGTGTACCAGTGTGTACTTTCTGTGTGTGTATATACCAGTCAAGGGGTGTACTTTCTGTGTGTGTATATATATACCAGTCAAGGGGTGTACTTTCTGTGTGTGTATATACCAGTCAAGGGGTGTACTTTCTGTGTGTGTGTATACCAGTCAAGGGGTGTACTTTCTGTGTGTGTATATACCAGTCAAGGGGTGTACTTTCTGTGTGTGTATATATATACCAGTCAAGGGGTGTACTTTCTGTGTGTGTATATATACCTGTCAAGGGGTGTACTTTCTGTGTGTGTATATATACCTGTCAAGGGGTGTACTTTCTGTGTGTGTATATATACCAGTCAAGGGGTGTACTTTCTGTGTGTGTATATATATACCAGTCAAGGGGTGTACTTTCTGTGTGTATATATACCAGTCAAGGGGTGTACTTTCTGTGTGTGTATATATACCAGTCCAAGTGTACTTCTGTGTCTGTATATATACCAGTCAAGGGGTGTACTTTCTGTGTGTATATACCAGTCAAGGGGTGTACTTTCTCTGTGTGTATATATACCAGTCAAGGGGTGTACTTTCTGTGTGTGTATATATACCAGTCAAGGGGTGTACTTTCTGTGTGTGTATATATATACCAGTCAAGGGGTGTACTTTCTGTGTGTATATATACCAGTCAAGGGGTGTACTTTCTGTGTGTGTATATATACCAGTCAAGGGGTGTACTTTCTGTGTGTGTATATATACCAGTCAAGGGGTGTACTTTCTGTGTGTGTGTCAAGGGGTGTACTTTCTGTGTGTGTATATACCAGTCAAGGGGTGTACTTTCTGTGTGTGTATATATACCAGTCAAGGGTGTACTTTCTGTGTGTATATATACCAGTCAAGGGGTGTACTTTCTGTGTGTATATATACCAGTCAAGGGGTGTACTTTCTGTGTGTGTGTATATACCAGTCAAGGGGTGTACTTTCTGTGTGTGTATATACCAGTCAAGGGGTGTACTTTCTGTGTGTGTATATATACCTGTCAAGGGGTGTACTTTCTGTGTGTGTGTATACCAGTCAAGGGGTGTACTTTCTGTGTGTGTATACCAGTCAAGGGGTGTACTTTCTGTGTGTGTATATATATACCAGTCAAGGGGTGTACTTTCTGTGTGTATATATATACCAGTCAAGGGGTGTACTTTCTGTGTGTATATACCAGTCAAGGGGTGTACTTTCTGTGTGTGTATCTGTGTGTGTGTATATAAGTGGGTACTTTCTGTGTGTGTGTATACCAGTCAAGGGAGTGTACTTTCTGTGTGTGTATACCAGTCAAGGGGTGTACTTTCTGTGTGTGTATATATATACCAGTCAAGGGGTGTACTTTCTGTGTGTGTATATACAGTCAAGGGTGTACTTTCTGTGTGTGTATATACCAGTCAAGGGGTGTACTTTCTGTGTGTGTATATATACCAGTCAAGGGGTGTACTTTCTGTGTGTGTATAGGGGTGTACCAGTCAAGGGGTGTACTTTCTGTGTGTGTATACTTTCACCAGTCAAGGGGTGTACTTTCTGTGTGTGTATACCAGTCAAGGGGTGTACTTTCTGTGTGTGTGTGTATATACCAGTCATAAGTGTACTTTCTGTGTGTGTACCAGTCTTTCTGTGTGTGTATATATACCAGTCAAGGGGTGTACTTTCTGTGTGTGTGTATACCAGTCAAGGGTGTACTCTTCTGTGTGTATACCAGTCAAAGTGGTGTACTTTCTGTGTGTGTATATATACCAGTCCACTTCTGTGTGTGTGTGTATACCAGTCAAGGGGTGTACTTTCTGTGTGTGTATACCAGTATACCAGTCAAGGGTGTACTTTCTGTGTGTGTATATACCAGTCAAGGGGTGTACTTTCTGTGTGTGTTGTAATACTCTGTGGTACTCGTGGTGTGTGTTTGTTATACTCTGTGGTACTCGGTGTGTGTTGTAATACCTGTGATACTCGGTGTGTATTGTAACACCTGTGGCACTCTGTGTGTGTTGTAATACCTGTGGTACTCTGTGTGTGTTGTGATACTCTGTGGTACTCGGTGTGTGTTGTAATACCTGTGATACTCGGTGTGTGTTGTACTACTCTGTGGTACTCGGTGTCCAGATTCAGTAACTAGACCTATCTGAAACACGGCCCTCTTCAGTAACTAGACCTATCTGAAACACGGCCCATTTCAGTAACTAGACCTATCTGAAACACGGCCCATTTCAGTAACTCAGACCTATCTGAAACACGGCCCATTTCAGTAACTAGACCTATCTGAAACACGGCCCATTTCAGTAACTAGACCCATCTGAAACATGGCCCTCTACAGTAACTAGACCCATCTGAAACATGGCCCCTTCAGTAACTAGACCCATCTGAAACATGGCCCTCTTCAGTAACTAGACCCATCTGAAACATGGCCAGATTCAGCGCCTAGACCTATCTGAAACATGGCTCTACAGTAACTAGACCCATCTGAAACATGGCCCTCTTCAGTAACTAGACCTATCTGAAACATGGCCCCCTCTACAGTAACTAGACCCATCTGAAACATGGCCCTCTCACAGTAACTAGACCCATCTGAAACATGGCCTCTTCAGTAACTAGACCCATCTGAAACATGGCCCTCTACAGTAACTAGACCCATCTGAAACATGGCCCTCTTCAGTAACTAGACCCATCTGAAAACATGGCCCCTTCAGTAACTAGACCCATCTGAAACATGGCCCTCTTCAGTAACTAGACCCATCTGAAACATGGCCCTCTACAGTAACTCAGACCCATCTGAAACATGGCCCTCTACAGTAACTAGACCCATCTGAAACATGGCCCTCTTCAGTAACTAGACCCATCTGAAACATGGCCCTCTACAGTAACCAGACCCATCTGAAACATGGCCCTCTTCAGTAACTAGACCCATCTGAAACATGGCCCTCTTACAGTAACTAGGCCTATCTGAAACATGGCCAGATTCAGCGTCTAGACCTATCTGAAACATGGCCCTCTTCAGTAACTAGACCCCATCTGAAAACATGGCCCCTTCAGTAACTAGACCTATCTGAAACATGGCCCTCTTCAGTAACTAGACCTATCTGAAACATGGCCCTCTTCAGTAACTAGACCCAACTGAAACATGGCCCTCTTCAGTAACTAGACCTATCTGAAACATGGCCCCCTCCTCTCTTTCAGAGCACCCTCAGCCAGAGCATCCGGCTACTGCAGAGGACAGCTGAGGAACTACCTGTGAGGACACACACACACACACACACACACACACTCACTCACACTCACACTCACACTCACACACACTCACACGCAAGCACACACACACACGCAAGCACACTCACACTCACACGCAAGCACACACACACACACACACACACACACACACACACACACACACACACACACACACACACACACACACACACACACACACACACACACACACACACACACACACACACACACACACACACACACACACACACACACACACACCCTAACTCACCTGTCTCTCTCAGGTGAAGGTGACTAACGTCCTTAGTGCCATCGACGAAGCAGAGTACCTCATCACAAACAACGCTTCACGCGTGGTTAAACAGGTAAACGACTACGGACGGACGGACAGACAGACAGAGAGATGACACACACAACGCTTCACGCGTGGTTAAACAGGTAAACGCACTACGGACGGACGGACAGACAGACAGAGACACAGCCACAACGCTTCACGTGCCAAGTGGGTTAAACAGGTAAACGCACTGCCGCGGACGGACGGACAGACAGACAGAGACACACAACGCTTCACGCGTGGTTTACTACGGACGGACGGACAGACAGACAGAGAGAGACAGACAGACAGACACAATAACGCTCACGCCGTGGTTAAACAGGTAAACGCACTTGACGGACGGACGGACAGTTAAACAGACAGACCTGACAGACAGACAGACACACATAACGCTTTCACGCGTGGTTAAACAGGTAAACGCACTACGGACGGACCGGACAGACAGACAGAGAGACAGACAGACACACACAACGCTTCACGTGGTTAAACAGGTAAACGCATTCTACGGATGACAGACAGACACACACACACAACAGGCAGACAGGCAGACAGACAGACAGGCAGACAGGCAGACAGATTGTGACAGACAGACAGACAGACAGACAGACAGACAGACAGACAGACAGACAGACAGACAGACAGACAGACAGACAGACAGACAGACAGACAGACAGACAGACAGACAGAAACAACCTCTCGTTGTCCTGCAGGAGAGAGATGTCTACATGCAGAGCCTGAAGTTGGATACTTCAGACAGTACACAGACTGGGTCAAAAACTCTGTGTTATCAACAAAGTTAGAGTTATATACTGTCCGTTCTGAAAGTTCAGGGTCACTAGAAGGCGGTGGAACACAGGACTGATGGTTATCTGTTAGAGTTATACCGCCGTTCTGAAGTTCAGGGGTCACTAGAAGGTGTGGAACACAGGACTGATGGTTATCAAGTTAGAGTTATATACTGCCGCTCTGGAAGTTCAGGGGTCACTAGAAGGCAGTGGAACACAGGACTGATGGTTATCAAGTTAGAGTTATATACTGCCGCTCTGAAGTTCAGGGTCACTAGAAGGCGGTGGAACACAGGACTGATGGTTATCAAGTTAGAGTTATATACTGCCGTTCTGAAGTTCAGGGGTCACTAGAAGGCGGTGGAACACAGGACTGATGGTTATCAAGTTAGAGTTATATACTGCCGTTCTGAAGTTCAGGGGTCACTAGAAGGCGGTGGAACACAGGACTGATGGTTATCAAGTTAGAGTTATATACTGCCGTTCTGAAGTTCAGGGGTCACTAGAAGGCAGTGGAACACAGGACTGATGGTTATCAAGTTAGAGTTATATACTGCCGTTCTGAAGTTCAGGGGTCACTAGAAGGCAGTGGAACACAGGACTGATGGTTATCAAGTTAGAGTTATATACTGCCGTTCTGAAGTTCAGGGTCACTAGAAGGCGGTGGAACACAGGACTGATGGTTATCAAGTTAGAGTTATATACTGCCGTTCTGAAGTTCAGGGGTCACTAGAAGGCGGTGGAACACAGGACTGATGGTTATCAAGTTAGAGTTATATACTGCCGTTCTGAAGTTCAGGGGTCACTAGAAGGCGGTGGAACACAGGACTG
>NW_025751656.1:0-14641 GCF_021184085.1 Oncorhynchus gorbuscha
GACCGCGTTTTCAGGTCAATACTGACCGCATTTCAGATCAATACGGGACCGCGTTTCCAGGTCAATACGGACCGCGTGCCAGGTCAATACGGACCGCCTCAGATCAATACGGACCGCGTCTCAGATCAATACGGACCGCTGCCTCCAGGCTCAATACGGACCGCGTCTCAGATCAATACGGACCGCGTCTCAGATCAATACGGACCGCGTCTTCAGATCAATACGGACCGCGTCTCAGATCAATACGGACCGCGTCTCAGATCAATACGGACCGCGTCTCAGGTCAATACGGACCGCGTTTCAGATCAATACGGACCGCGTTTCAGATCAATACGGACCGCGTCTCAGATCAATACGGACCGCGTATCAGATCAATACGGACCGCGTTCAGGTCAATACGACCGTATCAGGTCAATACGGACCGCTGCCTCAGGTCAATACGGACCGCGTCTCAGGTCAATACGGACCGCGTCTCAGATCAATACGGACCGCGTCTCAGATCAATACGGACCGCGTCTCAGATCAATACAAACCATGTTTCTAACCGAGTTTCAGATAAATACAAACCTCGTTTCAGATAAATACTGACCGCGTTTCAGATAAATACTATGTTAATCTTGCTTCTCCTTACTGAGCTTTAAACCTCTCATCTCTGTCAGTTGCACAATCTTTTCTTTAGTTGGCTGTGGCAGTAGATCATGGATTGGGTTAGCAGTAGTTACTATGGAATGTTTTAGGTGTTACCGTGGCAGTAGTCATCATGGAATGTTTAGGTGTTACCGTGGCAGGAGATCACTATGGAATGTTTTAGGTGTTACCGTGGCAGTAGATCATGGATTGGGTTAGCAGGAGTCACTATGGAATGTTTTAGGTGTTACCGTGGCAGTAGATCATGGATTGGGTTAGCAGGAGTCACTATGGAATGTTTTAGGTGTTACCGTGGCAGTAGCAGGAGTCACTATGGAATGTTGTAGGTGTTACCGTGGCAGTAGATCATGGATTGGGTTAGCAGGAGTCACTATGGAATGTTTTAGGTGTTACCGTGGCAGTAGATCATGGATTGGGTTAGCAGGAGTCACTATGGAATGTTTTAGGTGTTACCGTGGCAGTAGATCATGGATTGGGTTAGCAGGAGTCACTATGGAATGTTTTAGGTGTTACCGTGGCAGTAGATCATGGATTGGGTTAGCAGGAGTCACTATGGAATGTTTTAGGTGTTACCGTGGCAGTAGATCATGGATTGGGTTAGCAGGAGTCACTATGGAATGTTTTAGGTGTTACCGTGGCAGTAGATCATGGATTGGGTTAGCAGGAGTCACTATGGAATGTTTTAGGTGTTACCGTGGCAGTAGATCATGGATTGGGTTAGCAGGAGTCACTATGGAATGTTGTAGGTGTTACCGTGGCAGGAGTCACTCATGGAATGTTGTAGGTGTTACCGTGGCAGGAGTCACTATGGAATGTTTTAGGTGTTACCGTGGCAGGAGATCACTATGGAATGTTTTAGGTGTTACTGCAGGAGTCACTATGGAATGTTGTAGGTGTTACCGTGGCAGTAGATCATGGATTGGGTTAGCAGGAGTCACTATGGAATGTTTTAGGTGTTACCGTGGCAGTAGATCATGGATTGGGTTAGCAGGAGTCACTATGGAATGTTTTAGGTGTTACCGTGGCAGTAGATCATGGATTGGGTTAGCAGGAGTCACTATGGAATGTTTTAGGTGTTACCGTGGCAGTAGATCATGGATTGGGTTAGCAGGGAGTCACTATGGAATGTTTTAGGTGTTACCGTGGCAGTAGATCATGGATTGGGTTAGCAGGAGTCACTATGGAATGTTTTAGGTGTTACCGTGGCAGTAGATCATGGATTGGGTTAGCAGGAGTCACTATGGAATGTTTTAGGTGTTACCGTGGCAGTAGATCATGGATTGGGTTAGCAGGAGTCACTATGGAATGTTTTAGGTGTTACCGTGGCAGTAGATCATGGATTGGGTTAGCAGGAGTCACTATGGAATGTTTTAGGTGTTACCGTGGCAGTAGATCATGGATTGGGTTAGCAGGAGTCACTATGGAATGTTTTAGGTGTTACCGTGGCAGTAGATCATGGATTGGGTTAGCAGGAGTCACTATGGAATGTTTTAGGTGTTACCGTGGCAGTAGATCATGGATTGGGTTAGCAGGAGTCACTATGGAATGTTTTAGGTGTTACCGTGGCAGTAGATCATGGATTGGATTAGCAGGAGTCACTATGGAATGTTTTAGGTGTTACCGTGGCAGTCTGAAGATGGTTAACTACAACACAACTAGATTGGTTCATGACAACACAGACACACCAAGGTCATAACTTCCAGGCATTCAAGCCTATCAGATCCTTCATTAGTTCAACTTAACCAATGTTTGGAATTCAATCAAGTGAGGAAACGTTTTGCTGTGCAGTGATCTTCTATCAGGAACGTTACAGGTGGATCTGGTGTCAGGTTAAACCTAGAAATACATTTCTCTCATGAACCTCCATGTTTTTCTGTGTTTTTATTCCAGTTGTCAGGAATGGTCACATCTCGGAGGACACGGAGACCATCGCTGACCAAGTGCAGCTACCTGTCCAGAGTACCCTGACTGATGACTCTGAGGAACCCGTCATCATGGCCTCAGAGGCCCTGGAGACCATGGGGTCTGGATGGGAGGAGGACCAGGTCCTGGAGATGCTGGCTGCAGCCGAGCCAGAGGTTCCCCCTGAAGCCCCTGCTGAGGCTGCAGCCGTAGATGCAGAGGTCCCTTCAGAGGCTGTGTTCTTAGAGGCTGTGGTCCCAGTGGAGGTGGCGGCCCCTGTTGAGGCTGTCGTGGTTGAGACCACTCCTGTGGCAGAGACTCCTGCTGAGACAGTGGTGTCTGAGGAGGCCCCTGTTGTTGAAACTGGAGCTGCAGTGGAGGTGGCTACCCTGGTCGAGGCAGCTGCACCCGTGGAAGCTGCTGCCCCAGTCGAGGTGGCTGAAACTGTCCCAGAGGCATCCAGCCCGACAGAAGAGACCCCAGCTCCAGCCCGACAGAGAGACCCCAGCTCCAGCCCGACAGAGGAGACCCCAGCTCCAGCCCGACAGAGAGACCCCAGCTCCAGCCCCGACAGAGAGACCCAGCTCCACCCAGCCCCGACAGAGGAGATCCCGACTCCAGCCCTGACAGCGGAGACCCCAGCTCCAACAGCGGTGACCCCAGCTCCAGCCCCAAGGAGACCAAGATGCTCCAGCCCCTGTAGCCGCTGTCCACAGCCAGTAACCCCTCTGCTGGGCCTGTGGCTGCTCACTGTCCCAGGGGCCCAGCTGTGGAGACCTGCACCCAGTGGCCCATGGCTGACGTTGTTGCTGCAGACTGCAGCAGGCCAATGCCACCTGTGGCTGTGGAGGCCTCTGTGGCAGCCGTTGCCAGCAGACGCAGCCAGGCCCAGGACAGTGGAGGCCCCAGGACCAGTGGAGGCCCCAGGACCAGTGGAGGCCCCAGGTGAGGTGACGGCTCCAGCCCCAGAGCCTGCAGTAGAGACTCCTACCCCTGCTCCCGAAGCCGCCCCAGGGCTAACACCAGCCGCCCCTGCTCCCTCAGACGCCCCTACCCTTGCCCCAGAGCTAACAACAGCCGCCCTGATCCCTCAGACGCCCCTACACCTACCCCAGAGCGAACACCAGCCACCCCTGCTCCTGTGGCCCCGCCTACTCCTGCCCCAGAGCTAACACCAGCCACCCCTGCTCCTGTGGCCCCGCCTACTCCTGCCCCAGAGCTAACACCAGCCACCCCTGCTCCTGTGGCCCCGCCTACTCCTGCCCCAGAGCTAACACCAGCCACCCCTGCTCCTGTGGCCCCGCCTACTCCTGCCCCAGAGCTAACACCAGCCACCCCTGCTCCTGTGGCCCCGCCTACTCCTGCTATCTCAATCCCAGAGATTGATGGTATGTACTCCTTAACGCTTCATCCTCACTCTACATATTTAAAACGTCATCTAACGTCATCCCTGTCTTACTATGGTGTATTTACCAGGCTCACAAATAGTTGCATTGGGATTATAGTGTGGTCACATTTCACCCGGTAACACAGCACCAACTGATTTGTACTGAGGGACAATTAAATTCCACAGAGCAAAAATGGCTGCCATTTATTGTCCCGATTAGCCCCAAGGGAGGTTATGATTGTTCTTCCAGCTCATAGATTCACTAAATTGATATGTTACCTAGAACACCTGTCTCTCCTGACCTAAATAAGGTGTGTCAGTCAGTCTGTTGTAGCCTGCCGGATCAGGCTTATCTGGAAAAGGGTTTGTCCTCCCCTGCCCCAGGCACAAATAGCTGAGAAGACATCGCTGCAAATATGCATGACGTGGGGAGAGAGGGTGAGATGAGATGTGGGGAGAGACGGAGAGCGCGAGACGTGGGGAGAGACGGCGAGCGCGAGACGTGGGGAGAGGCGGCGAGCGCGAGACGGGGGAGAGGCGGGCGAGCGAGACGTGGGGAGAGGCGGCGAGCGCGAGACGGGGGGAGAGGCGGCGAGCGAGACGTGGGGAGAGGCGGCGAGCGAGACGCGGGGGGGAGGCGGCGAGCCGAGACGGGGGGGAGAGGCGGCGAGCGAGACGTGGGGAGAGGCGGCGAGCGCGAGACGTGGGGAGAGGCGGCGAGCGCGAGACGTGGGGAGAGGCGGCGAGCGCGAGACGGGGGAGAGGCGGGCAGCGCGAGACGGGAGGAGGCGGCGAGCGAGACGTGGGGAGAGGCGGCGAGCGAGACGTGGGGAGAGGCGGAGAGCGCGAGACGTGGGAGAGGCGGAGAGCGCGAGACGGGGGAGGCGGCGAGCGCGAGACGGGGGGAGAGGGGGCGGCGAGCGCGAGACGTGGGGGAGAGGCGGCGAGACGCGGACGGGGGGCGGCGAGCGCGAGACGGGGGAGAGGCGGCGAGCGCGAGACGGGGGGAGGCGGCGAGCGAGACGTGGGGGAGGCGGCGAGCGCGAGACGTGGGGAGAGGCGGCGAGCGAGACGGGGGGAGGCGAGCGCGAGACGTGGGAGAGGCGGCGAGCGAGACGGGGAGAGGCGGCGAGCTGGGAGACGTGGGAGGCGGGCGAGCGCGAGACGTGGGGGAGGCGGCGAGAGCGAGACGTGGGGAGAGGCGGCGAGCGCGAGACGCGGGGGGAGAGGCGGCGAGCGAGACGGGGGGAGAGGCGGCGAGCGCGAGACGTGGGGAGAGGCGGCGAGCGCGAGACGGGGGAGAGGCGGCGAGCGCGAGACGTGGGGAGAGGCGGCGAGATGTGGGGAGAGACGGAGAGATGTGGGGAGAGACGGAGAGCGTGAGATGTGGGGAGAGACGGAGAGCGTGAGATGTGGGGAGAGACGGAGAGATGTGGGGAGAGACGGAGAGCGTGGGATGTGGGGAGAGCCGGTGAGCGTGAGATGTGGGGAGAGACGGAGAGCGTGAGATGTGGGGAGAGACTGAGAGATGTGGGGAGAGACTGTGGGGAGAGGCGGAGAGCGTGGGATGTGGGGAGAGCCGGTGAGAGTGAGATGTGGGGAGAGACGGAGAGATGTGGGGAGAGACGGAGAGCGTGGGATGTGGGGAGAGCCGGTGAGCGTGAGATGTGGGGAGAGACGGAGAGCGTGAGATGTGGGGAGAGACGGTGAGAGTGAGATGTGGGGAGAGACGGAGAGATGTGGGGAGAGACGGTGAGAGTGGGATGTGGGGAGAGACGGCGAGCGCGAGACGTGGGGAGAGGCGGCGAGCGCGAGACGTGGGGAGAGGCGGCGAGCGCGAGACGTGGGGAGAGGCGGCGAGCGCGAGACGTGGGGAGAGGCGGCGAGCGCGAGACGTGGGGAGAGGCGGCGAGCGCGAGACGTGGGAGAGGCGGCGAGCGCGAGACGTGGGGGGGGGCGGCGAGCGCGAGACGTGGGGAGAGGCGGCGAGCGCGAGACGTGGGGAGAGGCGGCGAGATGTGGGGAGAGACGGAGAGATGTGGGGAGAGACGGAGAGCGTGAGATGTGGGGAGAGACGGAGAGATGTGGGGAGAGACGGAGAGATGTGGGGAGAGACGGAGAGCGTGGGATGTGGGGAGAGCCGGTGAGCGTGAGATGTGGGGAGAGACGGAGAGCGTGAGATGTGGGGAGAGACGGAGAGATGTGGGGAGAGACGGAGAGATGTGGGGAGAGGCGGAGAGCGTGGGATGTGGGGAGAGCCGGTGAGAGTGAGATGTGGGGAGAGACGGAGAGATGTGGGGAGAGACGGAGAGCGTGGGATGTGGGGAGAGCCGGTGAGCGTGAGATGTGGGGAGAGACGGAGAGCGTGAGATGTGGGGAGAGACGGTGAGAGTGAGATGTGGGGAGAGACGGAGAGATGTGGGGAGAGACGGTGAGATTGGGATGTGGGGAGAGACGGCGAGCGCGAGACGTGGGGAGAGGCGGCGAGCGCGAGACGTGGGGAGAGGCGGCGAGCGCGAGACGTGGGGAGAGGCGGCGAGCGCGAGACGTGGGGAGAGGCGGCAGCGCGAGACGGGGGAGAGGCGGCGACGCGAGACGGGGAGGCGGCGGCGAGCGCGAGACGGGGGGGAGGCGGCGAGCGAGACGTGGGGAGGCGGCGCGCGAGACGTGGGGAGAGGCGGCGAGCGCGAGACGTGGGGAGGCGGCGAGCGCGCGAGACGGGGGAGGCGGCGAGCGCGAGACGTGGGGAGAGGCGGCGAGCGAGACGTGGGGAGAGGCGCGAGCGCGAGACGTGGGGAGAGGCGGCGAGCGCGAGACGGGGGGGGCGGCGACGCGCGAGACGGGGAGAGGCGGCGAGCGCGAGACGTGGGGAGAGGCGGAGAGATGTGGGGAGAGACGGTGAGCGTGAGATGTGGGGAGAGACGGTGAGCGTGAGATGTGGGGAGAGACGGAGAGATGTGGAGAGAGACGGAGAGATGTGGGGAGAGACGGAGAGATGTGGAGAGAGACGGTGAGATGTGGGGAGAGACGGAGAGATGTGGGGAGAGACGGAGAGCGTGAGATGTGGGGAGAGACGGAGAGATGGTGAGATGTGGGGAGAGAGAGTGAGCGTGAGATGAGATGAGGGGAGAGACGGTGAGCGTGATGATGAGATGTGGAGAGAGACTGTGAGATGTGGGGAGAGAGAGTGAGCGTGAGATGAGATGAGGGGAGAGAGGGTGAGCGTGATGATGAGATGTGGGGAGAGAGGGTGAGCGTGAGATGAGATGTGGGGAGAGACGGTAAGATGAGGGGAGAGACGGAGAGCGTGATGATGAGATGTGGGGAGAGACTGTGAGATATGGGGAGAGACGGAGAGCGTGATGATGAGATGTGGGGAGAGACTGTGAGATATGGGGAGAGACGGAGAGCGTGATGATGAGATGTGGGGAGAGACTGTGAGATATGGGGAGAGACGGAGAGCGTGATGATGAGATGTGGGGAGAGACGGTGAGAGTGAGATGTGGGGAGAGACTGTGAGATATGGGGAGAGACGGAGAGCGTGATGATGAGATGTGGGGAGAGACGGAGAGCGTGATGATGAGATGTGGGGAGAGACGGTGAGCCTGTCTAGTGACTCGTAGTAAGTCATTAGGTAGATAATTCATGTTTTTTCATGGCCCCTTGTCATGAAATATGAGATTAGGTTATTATCCCACTGTTCTGGCCAAAGCATGTCAGACCCCCACCATAAATCTCTACAGTCACAATAGAATCATCACAATATAATTTTCACAGTAGAACTTCACAATCACAATAGAATCTACACAATAGAATCTTCTCAATCACAATAGAATCTACACAATAGAATCTTCTCAATCACAATAGAATCTACACAATCACGATAGAATCTTCACAATAGAAATTTCACAATCACAATAATCTTCACAATCACAATATAAATTTCACAATATAATCTACACAATAGAATCTACACAATATTATTCTGTGTTTAAATGAGGGTGAAGATAAGTCTAGCATGTCTGTTTGAGTTGGGAGATTTCCCCTGAGTCACAGAGGAAAAGCCAAGCTCTGTTTCAGGGCTATGTTTAGCTATAGGTAACCCGTCTATGTAGTGCTGCCCTGGAAAATGTGATGAGCCCAAAGTTCTGTTACCTTACATCCACTACCAGGAAAACCACTGCTACTGTACAGCCCACTATGTGTAGGTCTGCAGTCAGTTCCTATGGTTACGGGTACTGTACAGCCCACTATGTGTAGGTCTGCAGTCAGTTCCTATGGTTACGGGTACTGTACAGCCCACTATGTGTAGGTCTGCAGTCAGTTCCTATGGTTACGGGTACTGTACAGCCCACTATGTGTAGGTCTGCAGTCAGTTCCTATGGTTACGGGTACTGTACAGCCCACTATGTGTAGGTCTGCAGTCAGTTCCTATGGTTACGGGTACTGTACAGCCCACTATGTGTAGGTCTGCAGTCAGTTCCTATGGTTACGGGTACTGTACAGCCCACTATGTGTAGGTCTGCAGTCAGTTCCTATGGTTACGGGTACTGTACAGCCCACTATGTGTAGGCCTACAGTCAGTTCCTGTGGTTACGGGTACTGTACAGCCCACTATGTGTAGGCCTACAGTCAGTTCCTGTGGTTATGGGTAGTGGTTCTCTCTCTCTCCCTACCTACCTACCTACCTACCTACCTACCTACCTACCTACCTACCTACCTACCTACCTACCTACCTACCTACCTACCAGACATGCAGACTGAGTAGTAGAGGTCTCCAGTGGTTCCTAGTCTGTCCGTCTGCCCCTCCACTCTCCAAACACAGAAAGAACAAACTGTCCTTTTTAGGCAGAGAGAGAGGACCCACCCCTTCAGTTGCATGTGCTTACTGTCAGGAGTTGCATAACTCTCTCTCTCTCTGTGGTGAATGCTGTTTGCATGGCTGGCCACACACCCTATAACCAGGTTATTCACCAAGCCAGCTCTGCTGAACAAGATGATGTGGTAACAGAGAGAGGTTTGACTCTAGGGCTCTCTGCTACTATTCACCAAGCCGGCTCTGCTGAACAAGATGATCTGGTAACAGAGAGGTTTGACTCTGGGCTCTCTGCTACTATTCACCAAGCCGGCTCTGCTGAACAAGATGATGTGGTAACAGAGAGAGGTTTGACTCTAGGCTCTCTGTTACTATTCACCAAGCCGGCTCTGCTGAACAAGATGATCTGGTAACAGAGAGGTTTGACTCTAGGCTCTCTGTTACTATTCACCAAGCCGGCTCTGCTGAACAAGATGATGTGGTAACAGAGAGGTTTGACTCTAGGCTCTCTGTTACTATTCACCAAGCCGGCTCTGCTGAACAAGATGATCTGGTAACAGAGAGGTTTGACTCTGGGCTCTCTGTTACTATTCACCAAGCCGGCTCTGCTGAACAAGATGATCTGATAACAGAGAGGTTTGACTCTGGGCTCTCTGTTACTATTCACAAAGCCGGCTCTGCTGAACAAGATGATCTGGTAACAGAGAGGTTTGACTCTGGGCTCTCTGTTACTATTCACCAAGCCGGCTCTGCTGAACAAGATGATCTGGTAACAGAGAGGTTTGACTCTGGGCTCTCTGTTACTATTCACCAAACGGCTCTGCTGAACAAGATGATCTGGTAACAGAGGTTTGACTCTGGGCTCTCTGTTACTATTCACCAAGCCGGCTCTGCTGAACAAGATGATGTGGTAACAGAGAGGTTTGACTCTGGGCTCTCTGTTACTATTCATCAAGCCGGCTCTGCTGAACAAGATGATGTGGTAACAGAGAGGTTTGACTCTAGGGCTCTCTGTTACTATTCACCAAGACGGCTCTGCTGAACAAGATGATGTGGTAACAGAGAGAGGTTTGACTCTAGGGCTCTCTGTTACTATTCACCAAGCCGGCTCTGCTGAACAAGATGATGTGGTAACAGAGAGAGGTTTGACTCTGGGCTCTCTGTTACTATTCACCAAGCCGGCTCTGCTGAACAAGATGATGTGGTAACAGAGAGGTTTGACTCTGGGCTCTCTGTTACTATTCACCAAGCCGGCTCTGCTGAACAAGATGATGTGGTAACAGAGAGGTTTGACTCTGGGCTCTCTGTTACTATTCACCAAGCCGGCTCTGCTGAACAAGATGATGTGGTAACAGAGAGAGGTTTGACTCTAGGGCTCTCTGTTACTATTCACCAAGCCGGCTCTGCTGAACAAGATGATGTGGTAACAGAGAGAGGTTTGACTCTGGGCTCTCTGTTACTATTCACCAAGCCGGCTCTGCTGAACAAGATGATGTGGTAACAGAGAGAGGTTTGACTCTAGGGCTCTCTGTTACTATTCACCAAGCCGGCTCTGCTGAACAAGATGATGTGGTAACAGAGAGGTTTGACTCTAGGGCTCTCTGTTACTATTCACCAAGCCGGCTCTGCTGAACAAGATGATCTGGTAACAGAGAGAGGTTTGACTCTAGGGCTCTCTGTTACTATTCACAAAGCCGGCTCTGCTGAACAAGATGATGTGGTTACAGAGGTTTGACTCTAGGGAGGCTCTGCTGAACAAGATGATGTGGTAACAGAGAGGTTTGACTCTAGGAGCTCTCTGTTACTATTCACCAAGCCGGCTCTGCTGAACAAGATGATGTAGTAACAGAGAGAGGTTTGACTCTAGGCTCTCTGTTACTATTCACCAAGCCGGCTCTGCTGAACAAGATGATGTGGTAACAGAGAGAGGTTTGACTCTAGGGCTCTCTGCTCCGTCTTTGTTTTTCTATGCTAATAGTTCAATGGCACGAAGGCTGTTCATGTTGGAATGTCACATTAACTTCACACACACACACACACACACACACACACACACACACACACACACACACACACACACACACACACACACACACACACACACACACACACACACACACACACACACACACACACACAGCCAGGTGTTGATTTCCAGTGTGTGTTGTTTTCCAGGTGTTCCGGTGGTTGTGTCGGAGTGGCACAGGAAGCAGCGGCCTTGGTGTTGGCTGGAGTGGCACAGGAAGCAGAAAGACAAGAAACAGAACTAAGAAGAGAGGTCAAACTGGGAGGCCGCTGGTAAGAACCCCCAGATGATACCCAGACAGAACAGACACTCATAAAAAACATTGAACTATTCTCACAGATGATGACATGCCACTAAGCAAATTCAATGTAAAACAACAATGTGAATCTTTCATTGAATATAAATGATCTTGAATTTCCCCATTTCAAGGACTTGATGATGTGTATATAAGAGCATACAAGCTTCATGTCTATGAACAAGGAATCTAATTAACTACGATTATTGAATAATGTACTTATGTTACTCGATATACAAGCATCTGTAACTAAATACAATTTGGTTTTTTTTGTGTCTTTCAGTGGCCTGGGAAACACAACCTTCTTGGATAAAACCTCTGTTTTTACATTCAGAGACTATTTGTAGATAAGATGCACAACCCAAAGACCAGGAAGTTAAAAACACACACACTCATCTACCACAACGATGACAGACCAGGAAGTTAAAACACACACACTCATCTACCACAACGATGACAGACAGGAAGTTAACACACACACTCATCTACCACAACGATGACAGACCAGGAAGTTAAAAACACACACACTCATCTGCCACAACGATGACAGACCAGGAAGTTAAAAACACACTCATCTACCACAACGATGACAGACCAGGAAGTTAAAAACACACTCATCTACCACAACGATGACAGACCAGGAAGTTAAAAACACACACACTCATCTACCACAACGATGACAGACCAGGAAGTTAAAAACACACACACTCATCTGCCACAACGATGACAGACCAGGAAGTTAAAACACACTCATCTGCCACAACGATGACAGACAGGAAGTTAAAAACACACACACTCATCTACCACAACGATGACAGACCAGGAAGTTAAAAACACACACACTCATCTGCCACAACGATGACAGACCAGGAAGTTAAAAACACACTCATCTACCACAACGATGACAGACCAGGAAGTTAAAAACACACTCATCTACCACAACGATGACAGACCAGGAAGTTAAAAACACACACACTCATCTACCACAACGATGACAGACCAGGAAGTTAAACACACACTCATCTGCCACAACGATGACAGACCAGGAAGTTAAAACACACTCATCTGCCACAACGATGACAGACAGGAAGTTAAACACACACACTCATCTACCACAACGATGACAGACCAGAGTTAAAAACACACACTCATCTGCCACAACGATGACAGACCAGGAAGTTAAAAACACACACTCATCTACCATGATGACAGACCAGGAAGTTAAAAACACACACTCATCTGTGTGATGACAGACCAGGAAGTTAAAACACACTCATCTACCATAACAGGAAGTTAAAAACACACACACTCATCTACCACAATGATGACAGACCAGGAAGTTAAAAACACACACACTCATCTACCACAACGATGACAGACCAGGAAGTTAAAAACACACACACTCATCTACCACAACGATGACAGACCAGGAAGTTAAAAACACACACACTCATCTACCACAACGATGACAGACCAGGAAGTTAAAAACACACACACTCATCTACCACAACGATGACAGACCAGGAAGTTAAAAACACACACACTCATCTGCCACAACGATGACAGACCAGGAAGTTAAAAACACACACACTCATCTGCCACAACGATGACAGACCAGGAAGTTAAAACACACTCATCTGCCACAACGATGACAGACCAGGAAGTTAAAACACACTCATCTACCACAACGATGACAGACCAGGAAGTTAAAAACACACACACTCATCTACCACAACGATGACAGACCAGGAAGTTAAAAACACACACACTCATCTACCACAACGATGACAGACCAGGAAGTTAAAACACACTCATCTACCACAACGATGACAGACCAGGAAGTTAAAACACACTCATCTGCCACAACGATGACAGACCAGGAAGTTAAAACACACTCATCTGCCACAACGATGACAGACCAGGAAGTTAAAACACACACATCTACCACAACGATGACAGACCAGGAAGTTAAAACACACTCATCTGCCACAACGATGACAGACCAGGAAGTTAAAACACACACATCTACCACAACGATGACAGACCAGGAAGTTAAAACACACTCACCTGCCACAACGATGACAGACCAGCTCAATACATATTCCTGTCAGGATATGTCCCAAATGGCACCTAATTCCCTGATGAGGGGATAGGGTGTAATTTCAGACGGAGAGACTTGTCAAAGTGCCTTCCCATCCTGGAAATATGGATGGGTCACTTTTCTTCTTCTATTGCCAATAACATTGTTAAAGAGAATTAACATGTAACCTGGAGACACCTGGGCTTCCAACCATGTAACCTGGAGACACCTGGGCTTCCAACCATGTAACCTGGAGACACCTGGGCTTCCAACCATGTAACCTGGAGACACCTGGGCTTCCAACCATGTAACCTGGAGACACCTGGGCTTCCAAACATGTAACCTGGAGACACCTGGGCTTCCAACCATGTAACCTGGAGACACCTGGGCTTCCAACCATGTTACCTGGAGACACCTGGGCTTCCGACCATTGTAACCTGGAGACACCTGGGCTTCCGACCATTGTAACCTGGAGCCACCTGGGCTTCCGACCATGTAACCTGGAGACACCTGGGCTTCCGACCATGTAACCTGGAGACACCTGGGCTTCCACCTGAACGTTTACTCCCAATTACCTGGAACCACCTGGGCTTCCACCTGAACTTTCTGACTCCCAATTACCTGGAGCCACCTGGGCTTCCACCTGAACGTTTACTCCCAATTACCTGGAGCTCCCTGGGCTTCCACCTGAACTCTGACTCTCTCTAACAGACAGCTGGGCTTCCACCTGAACTCTGACTCTCTCTAACAGACAGCTGTGGTGAAGCCAAACGATGCACTACTTTAGCAACAAACTGTGAAGTTGAGGTTCAGAGACAGACTACACGGTCACTTTAAGGTTGTCAATATGGAGTCAACGTTGTGTTGAACAGCTTCTCGGTGGGAGAATGTTGAATAATAAATACTACTTGACTTTTACTAGCTGCTCTGATAGAGGAAGACAAGCCAAACAATCTAACAAACTGTTCTTCTGGACTAGACTGAACCCTGCTGATGTGGAACTCAATCTAACAACCTGTTCTTCTGGACTAGACTGGACCCTGCTGATGTGGAACTCAATCTAACAACCTGTTCTTCTGGACTAGACTGGACCCTGCTGATGGGGAACTCAATCTAACAACCTGTTCTTCTGGACTAGACTGGACCCTGCTGATGGGGAACTCAATCTAACAACCTGTTCTTCTGGACTAGACTGGACCCTGCTGATGGGGAACTCAATCTAACAACCTGTTCTTCTGGACTAGACTGGACCCTGCTGATGGGGAACTCAATCTAACAACCTGTTCTTCTGGACTAGACTGGACCCTGCTGATGGGGAACTCAATCTAACAACCTGTTCTTCTGGACTAGACTGAACCCTGCTGATGGGGAACTCAATCTAACAACCTGTTCTTCTGGACTAGACTGGACCCTGCTGATGGGGAACTCAATCTAACAACCTGTTCTTTTGGACTAGACTGGACCCTGCTGATGGGGAAGTCATTAAT
>NW_025751657.1:0-14640 GCF_021184085.1 Oncorhynchus gorbuscha
GTTTTTGGAGCAGTGGCTTCTTCCTTTCTGAGCAGCCTTTCATGTTATGTCGATATTGGACTCGTTTTTACTGTGGATATAGATACTTTTCTACCTGTTTCCTCCAGCATCTTCACAATGTCCTTTGCTGCTGTTCTGGGATTGATTTGCACTTTTGCGCCAAAGTACGTTCATCTCCAAAAAGTACGATCTTTGTCCCCATGTGCAGTTGCAAACCGTAGTCTGCATTTTTTATGGCGGTTTTGGAGAAGTGGCTTCTTCCTTGCTGATGAGTAAATGCACATAAATGCTGTTGTACTGATTAATGTCTCCTGTTAAGCATGTTAAGGACCATTTTTAGGAGAGTTTTTAAAAATAATATTGTATTATAATTTGTTTTGTTTTTGCTCAGTATGACTGGGCGGGCCTGTGTCCACAATAATCAATGGCTATATATTAGCACTTTAAGTCAAAAAATGGATGTACCAATCCCAGATTTCCCCTTTAACATCCAAGCTATACATAGTTTGTTTACAAAGAAGATGATATAACGTTATATTTGGGTTATGATGGGCTAAGCCTTTTATTAAGAGTAGGAGGCGTTCATTCACAAGTTATTTATGGGAATTATTGGGTACCATTCATTTAAATGACCAATGAATAGTAGCAACTATTGCAGATTGCATGAATGTGGACAGTTATAATGTCCTTTCACATTTTGATGTATATATTATATATTATTATATTATATTATATATTAGGTCCAGGGGGCGTCATGGACATGATGACAGAAAGTTAACAGTTGGCCCTCCTACCTCTACCAATCACCATGAAAATGGTAAGCTGTTGAGTGGAGTTGTAACATAGAACCAGTATGTTATAGAGTTAATACGAAGCACCAATACAATATCACACTACAGTGCCAATATACTGTAAGACCAAGCTATAATATCAATATATCAATATATCAATATATTATCCAGCTATTGTCTTGCACTTTGCTGGTTTTTGCATTGTTTAAGCTGATTGCTGGTTAGATCAAGTTACAAGTTTTACTGTGTTGCTCTTTGCAATATTTCAGTTTCACTTGTTGTTCTGCAAAACGTGATGTTGACGTCTCCCCTTATAGACATCAATAACAAAGGAGCTGAGTTTGCTCTAGGACGTCACAATGGTAAGTTTAATATGAAATTGGACTTTTCAAGAAATAAATACAGAGAAGTGTTTCAAAAAGTATAACTTTAAAAAAAAAGTAATTCTGTTGCTGATATTTCAATTTTATTGTTTTATTAGATGAAAACCATTCCAGAAATGTGAAGGATGACAACGATCACAGACATACTTTAAATATCGTGCTGCTGGGACAGACTGGCACTGGAAAGAGCGCAAGTGGAAACTTAATAATGAAAACAAACCCTTTTAAGTCTTGTCCAATCTCTGTACCTGTTACTAGAGAGTCAGGTAGTACAGAGACAGATAGCAGTGAAAAAGGTTAGGGTCATTGATACACCAGACTTCTATGATGAAAATATAGAACAGTCAGACAAACACCTTATGGAATGCAGAGGGCCTTCAGCCTTCATTATTATGTGTCTATTTACTGGTTATTCAGATTGGACGATTCACAGCGGGTGAGAGGGAGATATTAAAGAAATTGGAAAAGGGATTTGAGAGTGACATACGAGAGAAAACCATTGTCCTCTTCACTCATGTAGAGGATCTGAAACACATGAACATAGAAAAATTCCTTGAAAGGACAGACCCTCATCTTAAAGAGGTAGTGAGGCTCTGTGGGGAGAGGCATCGTGTGTTCAGTAACACTAGCACAGACCCTCATCTTAAAGAGGTAGTGAGGCTCTGTGGGGAGAAGCATCGTGTGTTCAGTAACACTAGCACAGACCCTCATCTTAAAGAGGTAGTGAGGCTCTGTGGGGAGAGGCATCGTGTGTTCAGTAACACTAGCACAGACCCTCATCTTAAAGAGGTAGTGAGGCTCTGTGGGGAGAGGCATCGTGTGTTCAGTAACACTAGCACAGACCCTCATCTTAAAGAGGTAGTGAGGCTCTGTGGGGAGAGGCATCGTGTGTTCAGTAACACTAGCACAGACCCTCATCTTAAAGAGGTAGTGAGGCTCTGTGGGGAGAGGCATCGTGTGTTCAGTAACACTAGCACAGACCCTCATCTTAAAGAGGTAGTGAGGCTCTGTGGGGAGAGGCATCGTGTGTTCAGTAACACTAGCACAGACCCTCATCTTAAAGAGGTAGTGAGGCTCTGTGGGGAGGCATCGTGTGTTCAGTAACACTAGCACAGACCCTCATCTTAAAGAGGTAGTGAGGCTCTGTGGGGAGAGGCATCGTGTGTTCAGTAACACTAGCACAGACCCTCATCTTAAAGAGGTAGTGAGGCTCTGTGGGGAGAGGCATCGTGTGTTCAGTAACACTAGCACAGACCCTCATCTTAAAGAGGTAGTGAGGCTCTGTGGGGAGAGGCATCGTGTGTTCAGTAACACTAGCACAGACCCTCATCTTAAAGAGGTAGTGAGGCTCTGTGGGGAGAGGCATCGTGTGTTCAGTAACACTAGCACAGACCCTCATCTTAAAGAGGTAGTGAGGCTCTGTGGGGAGAGGCATCGTGTGTTCAGTAACACTAGCACAGACCCTCATCTTAAAGAGGTAGTGAGGCTCTGTGGGGAGAGGCATCGTGTGTTCAGTAACACTAGCGCAGACCCTCATCTTAAAGAGGTAGTGAGGCTCTGTGGGGAGAGGCATCGTGTGTTCAGTAACACTAGCACAGACCCTCATCTTAAAGAGGTAGTGAGGCTCTGTGGGGAGAGGCATCGTGTGTTCAGTAACACTAGCGCAGACCCTCATCTTAAAGAGGTAGTGAGGCTCTGTGGGGAGAGGCATCGTGTGTTCAGTAACACTAGCGCAGACCCTCATCTTAAAGAGGTAGTGAGGCTCTGTGGGGAGAGGCATCATGTGTTCAGTAACACTAGCACAGACCCTCATCTTAAAGAGGTAGTGAGGCTCTGTGGGGAGAGGCATCGTGTGTTCAGTAACACTAGCACAGACCCTCATCAGCTGATGGAGCTGATGGAGAAGATCTGCAAATTACTGGGCCTTGAGCAGATGTCACAGGAATGGAAAAGAAAAACTCCAGTTATCCAGATGTAGAATTAGCTAACTTTGATGTTAACAAAAATGTATGTAACTAATGATTGTTTTAGGTCATTTTTGTACATCTTTGTGACTAAAAGCTCCAAGTGTGAACAGTTCCAAAGTTGTGTAACTTGGTAATAGATGTTTACTGTCCTGTGTATTATACTATTGTATTAGTCTTTCCATTTATTGAAGTCACTGTGCATTTATATTGTTTGATGAAGCTACTGAAAAATGCTTATACTTTGTGGCTTATTGGCTAATTTATCAGGCCTGTGGGGTAAAACGGATCAACATTACCCCTGAGTTCTGAAAATGCACAATTTGTTAATGTAATGTAATTGTATGCAATATATGTAAATATATGCAAATAGTAATTATCTCAATGTTTATTATCAGATGTATTTTTATCAGGTTAACCAATTTAACTTTTTATCTGTCATGTATGCCCTGCTGTAAGGAATTCATTCATATTGACATCTTTAGTCACACAAGAATTCCAGTAGATATATTTGTTATGTAAGTAAATGTTTTATTATTAGGTGTTAATTCATATTACATTGTTTGTTGATGATAAGGTTTGATAACCCTGAGAAATTGAAAACACTGACCTTAAACTCTACGCTTATTAATAAAGCATGGAAATAAAATATTATTCAATCATGTGATCCTATGGCAATATCCTATGGCAATTCATGTTTATGCATTTGCTTTGTGTAACATCAGGAGTCTTTGAAGATAAAAAGTAACATTGTGGATATATAATAATAATGGAGTGGATTCCTACAGAGATTTTCCAGGTGCTCTTAATAGACCTCATCCACTACCACCTTGGTCTATGCAATGGTTATAATGCAATTGCACCAACACAGTGAAAACAAAACTCTTTGAAGAATGTATTCATCAATAGAACATTAAACCACAGGGTTTGGCTCTTACGGCACAAGGGGACCGTGAAGAGACACATGCAGTCTCTTTTTAAATATTTTGTATTGTACTTAACTGTATTATGTGTTGTAAAGTGTAGGTGGGTGGCATTGTGTGAGCCTTGGCTTTTGCGAGCCGGAGCAGCTCATGGGGCAGAGACTGAAGCATGGGGCAGAGACTGAAGCGTGGGGCAGAGACGGGAGACTGTGTAGGATTCTGTAGTGTTATGTTCTGTATATTCTGCGTTTTGTTTCCTGTTTGGACCCCAGGTATAGTAGATGCTGCCAAGGTAGGGAACCTAATCAAATACTCATACAATAATACTGGTACTTCATTTCAGACACTATGACCTGTCCTCCCCTCAGCAGCCTCCTGTGACCTAGATCATCCAACGTCTTTGTGCCAAGTCATCCGCCCAGATTAGTTCTTGTCACGCCTTGGTCATTGTATCTTGTGTTTTTGTTATATGTTTGGGTAGGCCAGGGTGTGACATGGGTTTATATGTTGTATTTTGTATTGGGGTTGTATTAATTGGGAGTGTGTATTATTAGGGGTGTGTCTAGTTAGGCTTGGCTGCCTGAGGCGATTCTAATTGGAGTCAGCTGATTCTCGTTGTCTCGGATTGGGAACCGTATTTAGGCAGCCTGAGTGCGCGTTGTATTTCGTGGGTGATTGTACCTGTCTTAGTGTTAGTCACCAGATAGGCTGTATTAGTTTCACTCGTTTGTTGTTTTTGTATTTTCAGTTATTTCATGTACCGCATTATTCTTCATTAAAAGTCATGAGTAACCTACACGCTGCATTCGGTCTGACTCTCTACAAACAACAGATGAAGTTCATTACAGAATCACCCACCACCATTCACAGACCGAGCAGCGTGTGAACTGGCAGGATCTAAAGGAGGACGCTATGGACGGCAGAAGCAGGGATTATATGACGTGGGAAGAAATCGACAGGTGGGCGGCCGACCCAGAGCGAGTGCAGGAGCCCGCCTGGGATTCCCTACAGCAATGCAAAGAGGGCTATACACGTATGGAAGTATGGAATCGAGAAGGAAAGCATTGCTATACAGAGCGAAAACTGAAGGTAACAGGGGAAAGCGCAGAGAGAGAGTGGCTGAGTCAGGAAACAGACCTGAGCCTACTCTCCCTGTTAATCGTGAAGAGCAGTTGCAATGGGAGAGAATGCATCATTTGGAGATTTGGACATGGGAGGAGGAATTAGACGGTCAAGGACCCTGGGAGCAGCCGGGAGAATGATGAATTATGCGGTTGGAAACCAGAAAGTCACCCCAAAAAAAATATTGGTGGGGGCTAAAAGGGAAAATAGTTATGCCAGGTAGGAAACCTGCGCATACTCCCTGTGCTCACCGTTGGGCTAGAGAGACCGGGCAGGCACCGTGTTATGCTATGGAGCGCACGGTGTTTCCAGTGCAGAGGTGCAGAGCCAGCCTTCCTATTGGCCGGGCTAGAGTGGGCATCGAGCCAGGTAAGCTTGGGCAGGCTCGGTGCTCAAGAGCTCCAGTGCGCCTGCACGGTCCGGTCTATCCAGAGCCACCTCTACACACCAGTCCTCCGGTAGCAGCTCCCCCGCACCAGGCTTCCTGTGCGTGTCCTCGCGCCAGTACCACCAGTTCCAGCACCACGCACCAGGCCTCCAGTGCGCCTCGCCTGTTCAGCGCAGCCAGTGCTTTTCTCCCCTCCTGCGCTGCCGGAGTCTCCCGCTTGTTTAGCGCTGTTTAGCGCAACCAGAGCTGTTCTCTTCTCCTGCGCTATCGGAGTCTCCCGCCTGTTTAGCGCAGCCAGAGCTTTTCTCCTCTCCTGCACTGTTGGAGTCTCCCGCCTGTTCAGCTCAGCCAGAGCCTTTCTCCTCTCCTGCGCTGCCGGAGTTTCCTGTCTGTTCAGCGCCACCAGTGCTCCCAGTCTGCCCAGCGCCAGGAGTCAGCCCAGCGTCACCAGTCTGCAGGATCCGCCAGAAGTGCCAGTCTGCCAAGATCTTCTAGATCGGCCAGACAACCTGAATCATCCAGGTCCACCAGCCAGCCAGGATTTACCGGAGCCTACTACCTGCCTGAGCTTCCTCTCAGTACTGAGCTTCCTTTCAGTACTAGGCTTCCTCTCTGTACTGGGCTCCCTCTCAGTACCGGGCTTCCCCTCAGTACTGGGCTGCTTCGGTCCCGGGCTACCCCTCTGTCCCGGGCTGCCCCTCTGTCCCGGGCTGCCCCTCTGTCCCAGGCTGCCCCTCTGTCCCGGGCTGCCCCTCTGTCCCGGGCTGCCCCTCTGTCCCGAGCCCCTCTGCCCCTCTGTCCCGAGCTGCCCCTCTGTCCCGAGCTGCCCCTCAGTTATGTGGGGATCAGGGTGAGGACTATTAGGCCATGGTCGGCGGAGAAGGTGGATTATCCTAGGACGCGAAGGGGAGGAACTAGGACATTTATGGAGTGGGGTCCACGTCCCGAGCCAGAACCGCCACCATGGACAGACGCCCACCCGGACCCTCCCTATGCTCTTGAGGTGCGTCCCGGAGTCCGCACCTTAGGGGGGGGTTCTGTCACGCCTTGGTCATTGTATCTTGTGTTTTTGTTATATGTTTGGGTAGGCCAGGGTGTGACATGGGTTTATATGTTGTATTTCGTATTGGGGTTGTATTAATTGGGAGTGTGTATTATTAGGGGTGTGTCTAGTTAGGCTTGGCTGCCTGAGGCGATTCCTAATTGGAGTCATCTGATTCTCGTTGTCTCGGATTGGGAACCGTATTTAGGCAGCCTGAGTGCGCGTTGTATTTCGTGGGTGATTGTACCTGTCTTAGTGTTAGTCACCAGATAGGCTGTATTAGTTTCACTCGTTTGTTGTTTTTGTATTTTCAGTTATTTCATGTACCGCATTATTCTTCATTAAAAGTCATGAGTAACCTACACGCTGCATTTCGGTCTGACTCTCTACAAACAACAGATGAAGTTCATTACAGAATCACCCACCACCATTCACAGACCGAGCAGCGTGTGAACTGGCAGGATCTAAAGGAGGACGCTATGGACTGCAGAAGCAGGGATTATATGACGTGGGAAGAAATCGACAGGTGGGCGGCCGACCCAGAGCGAGTGCAGGAGCCCGCCTGGGATTTCCTACAGCAATGCGAAGAGGGCTATACACGTATGGAATGGAGAAGGAAAGCATTGCTATACAGAGCGAAAACTGAAGGTAACAGGGGAAAGCGCAGAGAGAGAGTGGCTGAGTCAGGAAACAGACCTGAGCCTACTCTCCCTGTTAATCGTGAAGAGCAGTTGCAATGGGAGAGAATGCATCATTTGGAGATTTGGACACGGGAGGAGGAATTAGACGGTCAAGGACCCTGGGAGCAGCCGGGAGAATATCGCCGCACGGCGAAGCGGTTGGAAACCGGAAAGTCACCCCCAAAGAAATATTGGGGGGGGGCTAAAAGGGAGAATAGTTATGCCAGGTAGGAAACCTGCGCATACTCCCTGTGCTCACCGTTGGGCTAGAGAGACCGGGCAGGCACCGTGTTATGCTATGGAGCGCACGGTGTTTCCAGTGCGGGTGCAGAGCCAGCTGCGACACATACCAGCCCTTCCTATTGGCCGGGCTAGAGTGGGCATGAGCCAGGTAAGCTTGGGCAGGCTCGGTGCTCAAGAGCTCCAGTGCGCCTGCACGGTCCGGTCTATCCAGAGCCACCTCTACACACCAGTCCTCCGGTAGCAGCTCCCCGCACCAGGCTTCCTGTGCGTGTCCTCGCGCCAGTACCACCAGTTCCAGCACCACGCACCAGGCCTCCAGTGCGCCTCGCCTGTTCAGCGCAGCCAGTGCTTTTCTCCCCTCCTGCGCTGCCGGAGTCTCCCGCTTGTTTAGCGCTTGTTTAGCGCAACCAGAGCTGTTCTCTTCTCCTGCGCTATCGGAGTCTCCCGCCTGTTTAGCGCAGCCAGAGCTTTTCTCCTCTCCTGCACTGTTGGAGTCTCCCGCCTGTTCAGCTCAGCCAGAGCCTTTCTCCTCTCCTGCGCTGCCGGAGTTTCCTGTCTGTTCAGCGTCACCAGTGCTCCCAGTCTGCCCAGCGCCGCCAGTCAGCCCAGCGTCACCAGTCTGCAGTCTGCCAGGATCCGCCAGAAGTGCCAGTCTGCCAAGATCTTCTAGATCGGCTAGACAACCTGAATCATCCAGGTCCACCAGCCAGCCAGGATTTACCGGAGCCTACTACCTGCCTGAGCTTCCTCTCAGTACTGAGCTTCCTTTCAGTACTAGGCTTCCTCTGTACTGGGCTCCCTCGCAGTACCGGGCTTCCCCCTCAGTACTGGGCTGCTTCGGTCCCGGGCTGCCCCTCTGTCCCGGGCTGCCCCTCTGTCCCCGGGCTGCCCCTCTGTCCCGGGCTGCCCCTCTGTCCCTGAGGCTGCCCCTCTGTCCCGGGCTGCCCCTCTGTCCCGGGCTGCCCCTCTGTCCCGAGCTGCCCCTCTGTCCCGAGCTGCCCCTCAGTTATGTGGGGATCAGGGTGAGGACTATTAGGCCATGGTCGGCGGAGAAGGTGGATTATCCTAGGACGCGAAGGGGAGGAACTAGGACATTTATGGAGTGGGGTCCACGTCCCGAGCCAGAACCGCCACCATGGACAGACGCCCACCCGGACCCTCCCTATGCTCTTGAGGTGCGTCCCGGAGTCCGCACCTTAGGGGGGGGGGTTCTGTCACGCCTTGGTCATTGTATCTTGTGTTTTTGTTATATGTTTGGGTAGGCCAGGGTGTGACATGGGTTTATATGTTGTATTTCGTATTGGGGTTGTATTAATTGGGAGTGTGTATTATTAGGGGTGTGTCTAGTTAGGCTTGGCTGCCTGAGGCGATTTCTAATTGGAGTCAGCTGATTCTCGTTGTCTCGGATTGGGAACCGTATTTAGGCAGCCTGAGTGCGCATTGTATTTGGTGGGTGATTGTACCTGTCTTTGTGTTAGTCACCAGATAGGCTGTATTAGTTTCACTCGTTTGTTGTTTTTGTATTTTCAGTTATTTCATGTACCGCATTATTCTTCATTAAAAGTCATGAGTAACCTACACGCTGCATTTCGGTCTGACTCTCTACAAACAACAGATGAAGTTCATTACAGAATCACCCACCACCATTCACAGACCGAGCAGCGTGTGAACTGGCAGGATCTAAAGGAGGACGCTATGGACGGCAGAAGCAGGGATTATATGACGTGGGAAGAAATCGACAGGTGGGCGGCCGACCCAGAGCGAGTGCAGGAGCCCGCCTGGGATTCCCTACAGCAATGCAAAGAGGGCTATACACGTATGGAAGTATGGAATCGAGAAGGAAAGCATTGCTATACAGAGCGAAAACTGAAGGTAACAGGGGAAAGCGCAGAGAGAGTGGCTGAGTCAGGAAACAGACCTGAGCCTACTCTCCCTGTTAATCGTGAAGAGCAGTTGCAATGGGAGAGAATGCATCATTTGGAGATTTGGACATGGGAGGAGGAATTAGACGGTCAAGGACCCTGGGAGCAGCCGGGAGAATGATGAATTATGCGGTTGGAAACCAGAAAGTCACCCCAAAAAAAATATTGGTGGGGGCTAAAAGGGAAAATAGTTATGCCAGGTAGGAAACCTGCGCATACTCCCTGTGCTCACCGTTGGGCTAGAGAGACCGGGCAGGCACCGTGTTATGCTATGGAGCGCACGGTGTTTCCAGTGCGGGTGCAGAGCCAGCCTATTGGCCGGGCTAGAGTGGGCATCGAGCCAGGTAAGCTTGGGCAGGCTCGGTGCTCAAGAGCTCCAGTGCGCCTGCACGGTCCGGTCTATCCAGAGCCACCTCTACACACCAGTCCTCCGGTAGCAGCTCCCCGCACCAGGCTTCCTGTGCGTGTCCTCGCGCCAGTACCACCAGTTCCAGCACCACGCACCAGGCCTCCAGTGCGCCTCGCCTGTTCAGCGCAGCCAGTGCTTTTCTCCCCTCCTGCGCTGCCGGAGTCTCCCGCTTGTTTAGCGCTTGTTTAGCGCAACCAGAGCTGTTCTCTTCTCCTGCGCTATCGGAGTCTCCCGCCTGTTTAGCGCAGCCAGAGCTTTTCTCCTCTCCTGCACTGTTGGAGTATCCCGCCTGTTCAGCTCAGCCAGAGCCTTTCTCCTCTCCTGCGCTGCCGGAGTTTCCTGTCTGTTCAGCGCCACCAGTGCTCCCAGTCTGCCCAGCGCCGCCAGTCAGCCCAGCGTCACCAGTCTGCGAGGATCCGCCAGAAGTGCCAGTCTGCCAAGATCTTCTAGATCGGCCAGACAACCTGAATCATCCAGGTCCACCAGCCAGCCAGGATTTACCGGAGCCTACTACCTGCCTGAGCTTCCTCTCAGTACTGAGCTTCCTTTCAGTACTAGGCTTCCTCTCTGTACTGGGCTCCTCTCAGTACCGGGCTTCCCCCTCAGTACTGGGCTGCTTCGGTGCCCCCGGGCTGCCCCTCTGTCCCGGCTGCCCCTCTGTCCCCTCTGTCCCGGGCTGCCCCTCTGTCCCGGGCTGCCCCTCTGTCCCGGGCTGCCCCTCTGTCCCGAGCTGCCCCTCTGTCCCGAGCTGCCCCTCTGTCCCGAGCTGCCCCTCAGTTATGTGGGGATCAGGGTGAGGACTATTAGGCCATGGTCGGCGGAGAAGGTGGATTATCCTAGGACGCGAAGGGGAGGAACTAGGACATTTATGGAGTGGGGTCCACGTCCCGAGCCAGAACCGCCACCATGGACAGACGCCCACCCGGACCCTCCCTATGCTCTTGAGGTGCGTCCCGAGTCCGCACCTTAGGGGGTTCTGTCACGCCTTGGTCATTGTATCTTGTGTTTTTGTTATATGTTTGGGTAGGCCAGGGTGTGACATGGGTTTATATGTTGTATTTCGTATTGGGGTTGTATTAATTGGGAGTGTGTATTATTAGGGGTGTGTCTAGTTAGGCTTGGCTGCCTGAGGCGATTCCTAATTGGAGTCAGCTGATTCTCGTTGTCTCGGATTGGGAACCGTATTTAGGCAGCCTGAGTGCGTTGTATTTCGTGGGTGATTGTACCTGTCTTAGTGTTAGTCACCAGATAGGCTGTATTAGTTTCACTCGTTTGTTGTTTTGTATTTTCAGTTATTTCATGTACCGCATTATTCTTCATTAAAAGTCATGAGTAACCTACACGCTGCATTTCGGTCTGACTCTCTACAAACAACAGATGAAGTTCATTACAGAATCACCCACCACCATTCACAGACCGAGCAGCGTGTGAACTGGCAGGATCTAAAGGAGGACGCTATGGACTGCAGAAGCAGGGATTATATGACGTGGGAAGAAATCGACAGGTGGGCGGCCGACCCAGAGCGAGTGCAGGAGCCCGCCTGGGATTTCCTACAGCAATGCGAAGAGGGCTATACACGTATGGAATGGAGAAGGAAAGCATTGCTATACAGAGCGAAAACTGAAGGTAACAGGGGAAAGCGCAGAGAGAGAGTGGCTGAGTCAGGAAACAGACCTGAGCCTACTCTCCCTGTTAATCGTGAAGAGCAGTTGCAATGGGAGAGAATGCATCATTTGGAGATTTGGACACGGGAGGAGGAATTAGACGGTCAAGGACCCTGGGAGCAGCCGGGAGAATATCGCCGCACGGCGAAGCGGTTGGAAACCGGAAAGTCACCCCCAAAGAAATATTGGGGGGGGCTAAAAAGGGAGAATAGTTATGCCAGGTAGGAAACCTGCGCATACTCCCTGTGCTCACCGTTGGGCTAGAGAGACCGGGCAGGCACCGTGTTATGCTATGGAGCGCACGGTGTTTCCAGTGCGGGTGCAGAGCCAGCTGCGACACATACCAGCCCTTCCTATTGGCCGGGCTAGAGTGGGCATGAGCCAGGTAAGCTTGGGCAGGCTCGGTGCTCAAGAGCTCCAGTGCGCCTGCACGGTCCGGTCTATCCAGAGCCACCTCTACACACCAGTCCTCCGGTAGCAGCTCCCCGCACCAGGCTTCCTGTGCGTGTCCTCGCGCCAGTACCACCAGTTCCAGCACCACGCACCAGGCCTCCAGTGCGCCTCGCCTGTTCAGCGCAGCCAGTGCTTTTCTCCCCTCCTGCGCTGCCGGAGTCTCCCGCAGCCTGTTTAGCGCAACCAGAGCTGTTCTCTTCTCCTGCGCTATCGGAGTCTCCCGCCTGTTTAGCGCAGCCAGAGCTTTTCTCCTCTCCTGCACTGTTGGAGTCTCCCGCCTGTTCAGCTCAGCCAGAGCCTTTCTCCTCTCCTGCGCTGCCGGAGTTTCCTGTCTGTTCAGCGTCACCAGTGCTCCCAGTCTGCCCAGCGCCGCCAGTCAGCCCAGCGTCACCAGTCTGCGAGGATCCGCCAGAAGTGCCAGTCTGCCAAGATCTTCTAGATCGGCTAGACAACCTGAATCATCCAGGTCCACCAGCCAGCCAGGATTTACCGGAGCCTACTACCTGCCTGAGCTTCCTCTCAGTACTGAGCTTCCTTTCAGTACTAGGCTTCCTCTCTGTACTGGGCTCCCTCGCAGTACCGGGCTTCCCCTCAGTACTGGGCTGCTTCGGTCCCGGGCTGCCCCTCTGTCCCCGGCCGCCCCCCTGTCCCGGGCTGCCCCTCTGTCCCGGGCTGCCCCTCTGTCCCGGGCTGCCCCTCTGTCCCGGGCTGCCCCTCTGTCCCGGGCTGCCCCTCTGTCCCGGGCTGCCCCTCTGTCCCGAGCTGCCCCTCTGTCCCGAGCTGCCCCTCAGTTATGTGGGGATCAGGGTGAGGACTATTAGGCCATGGTCGGCGGAGAAGGTGGATTATCCTAGGACGCGAAGGGGAGGAACTAGGACATTTATGGAGTGGGGTCCACGTCCCGAGCCAGAACCGCCACCATGGACAGACGCCCACCCGGACCCTCCCTATGCTCTTGAGGTGCGTCCCGGAGTCCGCACCTTAGGGGGGTTCTGTCACGCCTTGGTCATTGTATCTTGTGTTTTTGTTATATGTTTGGGTAGGCCAGGGTGTGACATGGGTTTATATGTTGTATTTCGTATTGGGGTTGTATTAATTGGGAGTGTGTATTATTAGGGGTGTGTCTAGTTAGGCTTGGCTGCCTGAGGCGATTCCTAATTGGAGTCAGCTGATTCTCGTTGTCTCGGATTGGGAACCGTATTTAGGCAGCCTGAGTGCACGTTGTATTTCGTGGGTGATTGTACCTGTCTTAGTGTTAGTCACCAGATAGGCTGTATTAGTTTCACTCGTTTGTTGTTTTTGTATTTTCAGTTATTTCATGTACTGCATTATTCTTCATTAAAAGTCATGAGTAACCTACACGCTGCATTTCGGTCTGACTCTCTACAAACAACAGATGAAGTTCATTACAGTTCTCACCCTTTCAGCTAAATATAAATAAAGTTTCCCCTGAAATAACAACTTCTGTGACTTCTTGACCCGACCGCTTATCTGGGACATAACCAGTAGAGTTATAGAATCTCTTTTAAACAAGACACTCCTTTTTAAGTAGTGTATGTCTTTCAGAAGTCTTCTGGGCTTTTAGTTGAATCTAACTATGATTGTCTGTAGCATCCAGAGACTTGGACAACTTGGCTCATCACCTTCTTTAAACAGTCAACTCAACAGCTGCTCGGTTACCTTTGCTGTAAGTCATTTAAATCAATCTTGTGAGATAGATGATGCACATCTCAAAGCTGTTAGGGGATAGGACATTGCATAATTTCAGTTTCCAGTTAATATTTGTGAACTCCTCTAAATTCATAATACATACTGTACACGAATTCTAACAATACACTGCATAATTGCTTTCAATCCATTTCTATTTATTAGATTGTCATGGAGCACTGTATTTGTGTGAAAGTTGTATTTGTGTTTCAATATAATACTGTAAAACGCACATTAAAATAGCCACTCATGTGATACCATACCATGGTTGATTGCATTCTCTGATCTGACATAAAATACCCTCATACTGTTATCAGTTCAGGAATCTAGCATTTACTTTCAGTTCCTCCTTACTGAAAAATATGCACCTGGGGTCAAACTGTCATGTTTGTCATTTATTATCATGTCTTGTCCCTGTGCTCCCCATTCTATTCGTTTCCCTCTGCTGGTCTTATTAGGTTCTTTCCCTCTTTCTATCCCTCTCTCCCTCCCTCTCTCACTCTCTCGCTCTCTCTTCTCTCTATCGAACCGTTCCTGCTCCCAGCTATTCCTATTCCCCTAATCATCATTTAGTCTTCCCACACCTGTTCCCGATCCTTTCCCTGATTAGAGTCCCTATTTCTTCCTTTGTGTTCCGTTCCTGTCTGTCGGTTCCTTGTTTAGAATTCACCGTGCTGTGATTGTGTATCGCCCTGTCCTGTCGTGTTTTGCCTTCATCAGATCTAACGTGTGAGCAGGTGTCTCTGTCAGCTACGGCCTGCGCCTACCCGGGCGACCTGCAGTCTGTGGCCGCTTCTCCTGTTATTCCCCTCTACAGACTAGAGGATTTCTGTTATTCCCTGTTTGGACATTTCCTGCCAAGGATTCAGGATTTGTCGTTTTCTGTTTGGACTTGAATAAACTCTGTTTCTGTTAAGTCGCTTTTGGGTCCTCTTTCACCTGCATGACA
>NW_025751658.1:0-14640 GCF_021184085.1 Oncorhynchus gorbuscha
AGAGACAGACAGCCAGAAAAACATTGGAGATGTGCCACCCCTGGGGAACTGGGTGGTTGTGGTTGTGGTTGTTGTGACAGACACAGACAGAGAGAGCATCTCCTCCAAAGAGTTTAGACAATGGAAGCAGATGTAGAACATGACCAGTAGGCTGTGTGTCCGGCCTGTATAGTAGATGTAGAACATGACCAGTAGGCTGTGTGTCCGAACTGTATAGTAGATGTAGAACATGACCAGTAGGCTGTGTGTCCGGGCTGTATAGTAGATGTAGAACATGACCAGTAGGCTGTGTGTCCGGGCTGTATAGTAGATGTAGAACATGACCAGTAGGCTGTGTGTCCGGGCTGTATAGTAGATGTAGAACACGACCAGTAGGCTGTGTCCGGGCTGTATAGTAGATGTAGAACATGACCAGTAGGCTGTGTGTCTGAACTGTATAGTAGATGTAGAACATGATCAGTAGGCTCTGTGTTTCCGGGCTGTATAGTAGATGTAGAACATGACCAGTAGGCTGTGTGTCCGGGCTGTATAGTAGATGTAGAACACGACCAGTAGGCTGTGTGTCCGGGCTGTATAGTAGATGTAGAACACGATCAGTAGGCTGTGTGTCCGGCCTGTATAGTAGATGTAGAACACGACCAGTAGGCTGTGTGTCCGGGCTGTATAGTAGATGTAGAACACGACCAGTAGGCTGTGTGTCCGGGCTGTATAGTAGATGTAGAACACGACCAGTAGGCTGTGTGTCCGGGCTGTATAGTAGATGTAGAACACGACCAGTAGGCTGTGTGTCCGGGCTGTATAGTAGATGTAGAACACAACCAGTAGGCTGTGTGTCCGGCCTGTATAGTAGATGTAGAACATGACCAGTAGGCTGTGTGTCCGGGCTGTATAGTAGATGTAGAACATGACCAGTAGGCTGTGTGTCCGGCCTGTATAGTAGATGTAGAACATGACCAGTAGGCTGTGTGTCCGGGCTGTATAGTAGATGTAGAACATGACCAGTAGGCTGTGTGTCCGGGCTGTATAATATACTGATCTCCTAGACTTAGGACAGAAACTATACTAAAATATCCTGATCTCCTAGACTTAGGACAGACACTATACTAAAATAACCTGATCTCCTAGACTTTGGACAGACACTTCAAAACCTGATTCCTTTTGATGTCGTTTTTGACTGCCTGTTTTGCCATTTCCCAATGTGTTATTCACTGTGTTTCTATGGGCTATAGTAGTAAAGGCCAAATTCTATATTGTATCAAATATTTTTCACAAATGTATTTTGATAACCACAGGGGTCCTAAAATTACTAAACAAATAGCTCAATTATCCATGGTATGACCATCTTAAAACAATTCCATCTTAAAACAATATGTTAGCTTAGTAGAACCCCTCCCTTAGAATATTACGGGTTAATCAGAGCCGAATGTTCTGTCGTAAATGGATTAATCCACGCACAGACGAGGCCACTTAAGTTCATTGGTGAGCTGGACAACTGCCACTGGTACAAAGAGCAGGGGCCAGAAAGACTGTCTGCTTGAAGAGCGTTTTATATTTTGTCTGATTTGGCAACGATGGAGTGTTGTTGAACGTAGAAACAGTTGTGTCACCTAGAGGCCGTCACCCACAACACAACCCACTGCACCTACCACTATACCCTGTTAAAATTTTACCACTATGATCTCCTGTTAGTGTTCTACCACTCTACCCTCCCTGTTAGTGTTCTACCACTTCTACCCTGTTAGTGTTCTACCATCGCCATACCCTGTTAGTGTTCTACCACTATACCCTGTTAGTGTTCTACCACTATACCTCTGTTAGTGTTCTACCACTATAATTCTGTTAGTGCCCTACCACCATACCCCCGTTAATTCTACCACTCTAACTGTTAGTGTTCTGCCACTATACTCCTGTTAGTGTTCTACCACTATACCCTGTTAGTGTTCTACCACTTTACCCTGTTAGTGTTCTACCACTATACCCCTGTTAGTGTTCTGCCAATATGCCTGTTAGTGTTCTACCACTTTACCCTGTTAGTGTTCTGCCACTATGCCCTGTTGGTGTTCTACCCTATGCCTGTTAGTGTTCTACCACTATACCCTGTTAGTGTTCTACCACTATACCCTGTTAGTGTTCTACCATGCCATACCTATGCCTGTTAGTGTTCTACCACCATGCCCTGTTAGTGTTCTACCACTCCTACCCCTGTTAGTGTTCTACCACTATGCCTGTTGAGTGTTCTACCACTATGCCCTGTTAGAGTTCTACCACTATACCCCTGTTAGTGTTCTGCCACTTACCCCTGTTAGTGTTCTACCACTATACCCTGTTAGTGTTCTACCACTATACCCTGTTAGTGTTGCCACTCCTGCCTGTTGGTGTTCTACCACTTTATATCCTTCTGCTGCACTATGCCCTGTTGGTGTTCTACCACTATACCCTGTTAGTGTTCTACCACTATGCCTGTTAGTGTTCTACCACTATACCCTGTTAGTGTTCTGCCACCTGCCTGTTAGTGTTCTGCCACTATGCCCTGTTGAGTGTTCTACACTGCTAGTGTTCCTACCACTCTGCCCCATTTAGGGTTCTGCCAATATGCCTGTTGAGTGTTTCTACCCATCTACCCTCATTAGTGTTCTACCACTATACCTATTAGTGTTCTACCACTATGCCCTGTTGATCTTCTGCCATCCACATAACCCAGTCTTCTGCCACTCTGCCCTGTTGGTGTTCTGCCGCCTGCCTGTTGGTGTTCTGCCACTTCCTGCCTGTTGGTCTTCTGCCACTCTGCCTGTTGGTGTTCTGCTGCACTGTGCCTGTTAAGTCTTCTGCCATATATTCAGTCTTCTACCCTCTGCCTGTTGGTGTTCTGCCATATACCCTCGTAGTGTTCTGCCACTATATCCTGTTAGTGTTCTGCCACTATGCCTGCTTGCTGTCCCCAGTCCACCTTGGCCATGCTGCTGCTCCAGTTTCAACTGGCCTGGGCCCTAGGACCATGTCCCAGGACTACCTGACATGAGGACTCCTTGCTGTCCCCAGTCCACCTGGCCATGCTCCTGCTCCAGTTTCAACTGTTCTGCCTTACTATTATTCAACCATGCTGGTCATTTATGAACATTTGAACATCTTGGCCACGTTCTGTTATAATCTCCACCCGGCACAGCCAGAAGAGGACTGGCCACCCCACATAGCCCGGTTCCTCTCTAGGTTTCTTCCTAGGTTTTGGCCTTTCTAGGGAGTTTTTCCTAGCCACCGTGCTTTTACACCTGCATTGTTTGCTGTTTGGGGTTTTAGGCTGGGTTTCTGTACAGCACTTTGAGATATCAGCTGATGTACGAAGGGCTATATAAATAAATTTGATTTGATTTGATTTGATTCTACCACTATACCCTGTTAGTGTTCTACCACTATACCCTGTTAGTGTTCTACCACTATACCCTGTTAGTGTACTACCACTATACCCTGTTAGTGTTCTACCACTATACCCTGTTAGTGTTCTACCACTATACCCTGTTAGTGTTCTACCACTATACCATGTTAGTGTTCTACCACTATACCCTGTTAGTGTTCTACCACTATACCCTGTTAGTGTTCTACCACTATACCCTGTTAGTGTTCTACCAATATACCCTGTTAGTGTTCTACCACTATACCCTGTTAGTGTTCTACCACTATACCCTGTTAGTGTTCTACCACTATACCCTGTTAGTGTTCTACCACTATACCCTGTTAGTGTTCTACCACTATACCCTGTTAGAGTTCTACCACTCTACCCTGTTAGTGTTCTACCACTATACCCTGTTAGTGTTCTACCACCATACCGTGTTAGTGTTCTACCACTCTACCCTGTTAGTGTTCTACCACTATACCCTGTTAGTGTTCTACCACTATACCCTGTTAGTGTTCTACCACTATACCCTGTTAGTGTTCTACCACTATACCCTGTTAGTGTTCTACCACTTACCATCCTGAGCCTTGTCTCAGGATGGTAAGTTGGTGGTTGAAGATTTCCCTCTAGTGGTGTGGGGGCTGTGCTTTGGCAAAGTGGGTGGGGTTATATCCTTCCTGTTTGGCCCTGTCCGGGGGTGTCCTCGGATGGGGCCACAGTGTCTCCTGACCCCTCCTGTCTCAGCCTCCAGTATTTATGCTGCAGTAGTTTATGTGTCGGGGGGCTAGGGTCAGTTTGTTTATCTGGAGTACTTCTCCTGTCCTATTCGGTGTCCTGTGTAAATCTAAGTGTGCGTTCTCTAATTCTCTCCTTCTCTCTTTCTTTCTCTCTCTCGGAGGACCTGAGCCCTAGAACCATGCCCCAGGACTACCTGACATGATGACTCCTTGCTGTCCCCAGTCCACCTGGCCATGCTGCTGCTCCAGTTTCAACTGGCCTGGGCCCTAGGACCATGTCCCAGGACTACCTGACATGAGGACTCCCTTTGCTGTCCCCTAGTCCACCTGGCCAATGCTGCCTGCTCCAGTTTCAACTGTTCTGCCTTACTATTATTCAACCATGCCTGTTGGTGTTCTGAACATTTGAACATCTTGGCCACGTTCTGTTATGTTCTCCATGCCTGTTGGTTCTGCCAGAAGCCTTGGACTGGCCACCCCACATATGCTACCACTAATTCTCTTTAGAGTTCTCTCACTCTGAGGACCTGAGCCCTAGGACCCTGCTCCAGTGACTACCTGACATGATGGCTCCTTGCTGTCCCTCTGTCCATCTGTTGTGCTGCTGCTCCAGTTTCAACTGTTCTGCACTTACCCTGTTATTATTTGACCATGCCTGGTCATTTATGAACATTTGAACCTCTTGGTCATGTTCTGTTACCACTCTGCCCGGCACAGCCAGAAGAGGATTGGCCATTCCCCACTATAGCCCTGTTCCTGTTCTAGCCACTCTACCCTAGGTTTGGGCCCCTTTCTAGAGTTTTTCTGCCACCTCGTCAGTGTTTACACCTGCCTTGTTTGCTGTTTGGGGTTTTACCCTGGGTTCTGTACAGCACTTTGAGATATCAGCTGATGTACGAAGGGCTATATAAATAAATTTGATTTGATTTGTTTGATTCTACCACTGTTCTGTTAGTGTTCTACCATCTATGCCTGTTAGTGTTCTACCACTATGCCTGTTAGTGTACTACCACTATGCCTGTTAGTGTTCTACCACTATGCCCTGTTAGTGTTCTACCACTATGCCTGTTAGTGTTCTGCCACTATACCATGTTAGTGTTCTACCACTCTACCCATTTAGGGTTCTACCACTATACCCTGTTAGTGTTCTACCACTATACCCTGTTAGTGTTCTACCACTATACCCTATTAGTGTTCTACCACTATACCCTGTTAGTCTTCTACCACTATACCCTGTTAGTCTTCTACCACTATACCCTGTTAGTGTTTCTACCACTCCTACCCTGTTAGTGTTCTACCACTCTACCCTGTTAGTGTTCTACCACTATACCCTGTTAGTCTTCTACCACTCTACCCTGTTAGTCTTCTACCACTCATACCGTGTTAGTGTTCTACCACTCTACCCTGTTAGTGTTCTACCACTATACCCCTGTTAGTGTTCTACCACTATACCTGTTAGTGTTCTACCACTATACCCTGTTAGAGTTCTACCACTCTGCCCTGTTAGTGTTCTACCACTATACCCTGTTAGTGTTCTACCACCATACCCCGTGTTAGTGTTCTACCACTCTACCCTGTTAGTGTTCTACCACTATATCCTGTTAGTGTTCTACCACTATACCCCTGTTAGTGTTCTACCACTATACCCTGTTAGTGTTCTACCACTCTACCCTGTTAGTGTTCTACCACTATACCCTGTTAGTGTTCTACCACTATACCCTGTTAGTGTTCTACCACTATACCCTGTTAGTGTTCTACACTGCTAGTGTTCTACCACTCTACCCCATTTAGGTTCTACCAATATACCCTGTTAGTGTTCTACCACTCTACCCCTGTTAGTGTTCTACCACTATACCCTATTAGTGTTCTACCACTATACCCTGTTAGTCTTCTACCACTCTACCCTGTTAGTCTTCTACCACTCTACCCTGTTAGTGTTCTACCACTCTACCCTGTTAGTGTTCTACCACTATACCCTGTTAGTCTTCTACCATTCTACCCTGTTAGTGTTCTACCACTATACCCTGTTAGTCTTCTACCACTCTACCCTGTTACCCTGTTAGTCTTCTACCACTCTACCCTGTTAGTGTTCTACCACTATACCCTGTTAGTGTTCTACCACTATACCCTGTTAGTGTTCTACCACTACCCTGTTAGTGTTCTACCACTATACCCTGTTAGTGTTCTACCACTATACCCTGTTAGTGTTCTAACACTATGCCTGTTAGTGTGTTCTACCACTCATACCTGTTAGTGTTCTGCACACTCTTGCCTGTTAGTGTTCTACCACTATGCCTGTTAGTGTTCTACCACTCTACCCTGTTAGTGTTCTACCACTATACCCTGTTAGTGTTCTACCACTATACCCGTGTTAGTGTTCTACCACTATACCCTGTTAGTGTTCTACCCCCACTATACCCTGTTAGTGTTCTACCACTCTACCCTGTTAGTGTTCTACCACTATACCCTGTTAGTGTTCTACCACTATACCCTGTTAGTGTTCTACCACTATGCCCTGTTAGTGTTCTACCACTATACCCTGTTGCCTGTTAGTGTTCTACCACTCTGTTGCCCTGCTAGGGTTCTGCAATATACCCTGTTAGTGTTCTACCCTCTACCCTGTTAGTGTTCTGCCACTATACCTGTTAGTGTTCTACCATATGCCCTGTTAGTCTTCTGCCACTCTATGCCTGTTAGTCTTCTACCACTCTGCCCTGTTAGTGTTCTACCACTCTACCCTGTTAGTGTTCTACCACTATACCCTGTTAGTCTTCTACCACTCTACCCTGCTAGTGTTCTACCACTCTACCCTGTTAGTCTTCTACCAATCTACCCTGTTAGTGTTCTGCCACTCTACCCTGTTAGTGTTCTACCACTATACCCTGTTAGTGTTCTACCACTATACCCTGTTAGTGTTCTACCACTATACCCTGTTAGTGTTCTACCACTATACCCTGTTAGTGTTCTACCACTCTACCCTGTTAGTCTTCTACCCTCTACCCTGTTAGTGTTCTACACACTATACCCTGTTAGTGTTCTACGCCCACTCTACCCTGTTAGTCTTCTACCACTCTACCCTGTTAGTGTTCTGCCACTCTACCCTGTTAGTGTTCTACCACTATACCCTGTTAGTGTTCTACCACTATACCCTGTTAGTGTTCTACCACTATACCCTGTTAGTGTTCTACCACTTGTCCAGGTAGTGTTCTACTAGTTGGTGGTTGCCACTTTCCCTCTGTTAGTGTTGGGGGCTGTGCTTTGGCTGTGGGTTCCTGCCACTATATCCCCTGTTGGTGTTCTACCACTATACCTGTAGAGTTCTACCCTCGGATGGGGCCACTATACTGTCTTGACCCTGTTCTACCACCATGCCTTGTTAGTGTTCTGCCACTCTGCCCTAGTTTAGTGTTCGGGGGCTACCTATTAGTGTTTGTTTATCTGTTAGTGTTCTCCACTATACCCTGTTAGTGAGTTCTCCTAATTCTCTACCCTGTTTCTTTCTCCACTATACCCTGAGTGTTCTACCATGCATCCAGTGACTACCCTGTTAGTGACATTGTGACTCCTACCCTGTTAGTGTCCCCACCACTATGCTGTTAGTGTTCTCCACTTCTCAACCCTGGCCTGCCCTAGGACCACTATACCCTGTTAGTGACTACCTGACATGAGTGTTCTACACTGCTAGTGTTCCCCCTGTCCATTTGGCCAATATGCCCTGTTTGGTGTTCTGCACTTACCCTGTTAGTTCAGCCATGCTATTAGTGTTTGAACATCCATACCGTTCTGTTATAATCTCCACCTCTACCCTGTTAGTCTTCTACCACTCTACCCTGCTCTGTTCTAATTCTACTCTTTCTTTCTCTCTCTACCCTGTTAGTGTTCCCCAGGACTATGACATGATGGTTTGCTCTCCCCAGTCCATCTGACTGTGCTACCTGTTAGTTTCTACCACTCTACCCTGTTAGTGTTCTGGTCATTTATGAACATTGAACATCTTGGTCATGTTCTGTTATAATCTATACCCTGGTCTTCACAGCCTACTGTTAGCCACCCCACTATACCCGGTTCCTCTCCTGTGTTCTTCCTACTTTTGGCCTTTCTAGTGTTCTACCAGCTCTACCCCATTTGCTTCTACCAATATACCATTGTGTGCTGTTTGGGGTTTAGTGTTTCTGTACAGCACTATACCCTGTTAGGGCTTATAAATAAATTTGATTTGATTTAGTCTTCTACCACTCTACCCTGTTAGTGTTCTACCATTCTACCCTGTTAGTCTTCTACCACTCTACCCTGTTAGTGTTCTACCACTCTACCCTGTTAGTGTTCTATTTATTTAGGCTTCACTATACCCTGTTAGTGTTCTACCACTCTACCCTGTTAGTGTTCTACCACTATACCCTATTGGTGTTCTACCACCATACCCTGTTAGTGTTCTACCACTCTACCCTGTTAGTGTTCTACCACCCTGTTAGTCTTCACCACTCTACCCTGTGTTCTACCACTCCTGTTAATTGATATACCATTCTACTGTTAGTCTTCTACCACTCTAGTGTTCTACCACTCTACCCTGTTTGTGTTAGTGTTCTACCACTCTACCCTGTTAGTGTTCTGCCACTCTGCCTGTTGGTGTTCCACTATGCCACCCCTGTTAGTGTTCTGCCACTCTGCCCTGTTAGTGTTCTACCACTATGCCCTGTTAGTGTTCTGCCACTGTACCCTGTTGAGTGTTCTGCCACTATGCCCTGTTAGAGTTCTGCCACTCTACCCTGTAGTGTTCTACCACTATGCCCTGTTAGTGTTCTGCCACCATACCGTGTTAGTGTTCTGCCACTCTACCCTGTTAGTGTTCTACCACTATACCCTGTTAGTGTTCTACCACTATGCCCTGTTAGTGTTCTACCACTATACCCTGTTAGAGTTCTGCCACTCTGCCTGTTGGTGTTCTACCACTATGCCTGTTAGTGTTCTACCACCATACCGTGTTGGTGTTTCTACCACTCTACCCTGTTAGTGTTCTACCACTATATCCTGTTAGTGTTCTACCACTATACCCTGTTAGTGTTCTACCACTATACCCTGTTAGTGTTCTACCACTCTACCCTGTTAGTGTTCTACCACTATACCCTGTTAGTGTTCTACCACTATACCCTGTTAGTGTTCTACCACTATACCCTGTTAGTGTTCTACACTGCTAGTGTTCTACCACTCTACCCCATTTAGGGTTCTACCAATATACCCTGTTAGTGTTCTACCACTCTACCCTGTTAGTGTTCTACCACTATACCCTATTAGTGTTCTACCACTATACCCTGTTAGTCTTCTACCACTCTACCCTGTTAGTCTTCTACCACTCTACCCTGTTAGTGTTCTACCACTCTACCCTGTTAGTGTTCTACCACTATACCCTGTTAGTCTTCTACCACTCTACCCTGTTAGTGTTCTACCACTATACCCTGTTAGTCTTCTACCACTCTACCCTGTTAGTCTTCTACCATTCCTACCCTGTTAGTGTTCTACCACTATACCCTGTTAGTGTTCTACCACTATATCCTGTTATGTTCTACCACTATACCCTGTTAGTGTTCTACCACTATGCCCTGTTAGTGTTCTACCACTATGCCCTGTTAGTGTTCTACCACTATACCCCCGTTAGAGTTCTACCACTCTGCCCTGTTAGTGTTCTACCACTATACCCTGTTAGTGTTCTACCACCATACCGTGCAGTGTTCTGCCACTCTACCCTGTTAGTGTTCTACCACTATATCCTGTTAGTGTTCTACCACTATACCCTGTTAGTGTTCTACCACTATACCCTGTTAGTGTTCTACCACTCTACCCTGTTAGTGTTCTACCACTATACCCTGTTAGTGTTCTACCACTATGCCCTGTTAGTGTTCTACCACTATACCCTGTTAGTGTTCTACACTGCTAGTGTTCTACCACTCTACTCCCATTTAGGGTTCTACCAATATGCCTGTTAGTGTTCTACCACTCTACCCTGTTAGTGTTCTACCACTATACCCTATTAGTGTTCTACCACTATATCCTGTTAGTCTTCTACCACTCTACCTGTTAGTCTTCTACCACTCTACCCTGTTAGTGTTCTACCACTCTACCCTGTTAGTCTTCTACCACTATACCCCTGTTAGTCTTCTACCACTATGCCCTGTTAGTGTTCTACCACTATACCCTGTTAGTCTTCTACCACTCTACCCTGTTAGTCTTCTACCACTCTACCCTGTTAGTGTTCTACCACTATGCCCTGTTAGTGTTCTACCACTATCATCCTGTTAGTGTTCTGCCACTATACCCTGTTAGTGTTCTACCACTATACCCTGTTAGTGTTCTGCCACTCTACCCTGTTGGTGTTCTACCACTATACCCTGTTAGTGTTCTACCACTATGCCTGTTAGTGTTCTGCCACTCTGCCCTGTTAGTGTTCTGCCACTATGCCCTGTTAGTGTTCTGCCACTCTGCCCTGTTAGTGTTCTACCACTATGCCCTGTTAGTGTTCTACCACTATACCCTGTTAGTGTTCTACCACTATGCCTGTTAGTGTTCTACCACTATACCCTGTTAGTGTTCTACCACTCTGCCCTGTTAGTGTTCTGCTACTATGCCTGTTAGTGTTCTGCCACTATGCCCTGTTAGTGTTCTACCACTATGCCTGTTAGTGTTCTACCACTATATTCTGTTAGAGTTCTGCCACTCTGCCTGTTAGTGTTCTACCACTATACCCTGTTAGTGTTCTGCCATCATACCTTGTTAGTGTTCTGCCACTATGCCTGTTAGTGTTCTACTCACTATACCCTGTTAGAGTTCTACCACTCTGCCTGTTGGTGTTCTACCTGTATGCCCTGCTAGTGTTCTGCCACCATGCCTGTTAGTGTTCTGCCACTATGCCCTGTTAGTGTTCTGCCACTATATTCTGTTAGTGTTCTGCCACTATGCCCTGTTGAGTGTTCTGCCACTATACCCTGTTGGTGTTCTATGCCACTCTATGCCCTGTTAGTGTTCTACCACTATACCCTGTTAGTGTTCTACCACTATACCCTGTTAGTGTTCTACCCCAGTGTTCTACCACTATCCTGTTAGTGTTCTACCATATATCCTGTTAGTGTTCTACCACTCTACCCTGTTAGTGTTCTACCACTATGCCCTGTTAGTGTTCTGCCACTCTGCCCTGTTAGTGTTCTGCCACTATGCCCTGTTAGTGTTCTACCACTCTATCTGCCCTGTTAGTGTTCTGCATATACCCTGTTAGTGTTCTACCACTATACCCTGTTAGTGTTCTGCCACTATACCCTGTTAGTGTTCTACCACTCTGCCTGTTGGAGTTCTGCCACTCTGCCTGTTGGTGTTCTACCACTATACCCTGTTAGTGTTCTACCACCATACCTGTTAGTGTTCTACCACTATACCCTGTTAGTGTTCTACCACTCTACCCTGTTAGTGTTCTGCCACTATACCCTGTTAGTGTTCTACCACTATACCCTGTTTGGTGTTCTGCCAGTGTTCTGCCACTCTGCCTGTTGAGTGCTTCTACCATACCGTGTTAGTGTTCTACCACTCTACCCTGTTAGTGTTCTGCCACTATATTCTGTTAGTGTTCACCACTATACCCTGTTAGTGTTCTACCACTATACCCTGTTAGTGTTCTGCCACCATTCTACCCTGTTAGTGTTCTACCACTCTACCCTGTTAGTGTTCTGCCACTATACTCCTGTTTTGTGTTCTACTGCCTGTTCTACCACTATGCCCTGTTAGTGTTCTACCACTCTGCCCTGTTAGTGTTCTGCCACTCTACCCTGTTAGTGTTCTGCCACTATGCCCTGTTAGTGTTCTACCATGCCCTGTTGGTGTTCTGCACTCTGCCTGTTGGTGTTCTGCTATGCCTGTTATGTGTTCTACCACTATACCCTGTTAGATCTTCTGCCACTCTACCCTGTTAGTCTTCTACCACTCTGCCCTGTTAGTGTTTCTACCATTCTACCCTGTTAGTCTTCTACCACTCTACCCTGTTAGTGTTCTACCACTATACCCCTGTTTGTGTTCTACACTGCCCTAGTGTTCTACCACTGCCTGTTACCCACTCTGCCTGTTAGTGTTTCTGCCACTATACCCTGTTAGTGTTCTGCCACTCTACCCTGTTAGTGTTCTACCACTATACCCTGTTAGTGTTCTACCACTATACCTGTTAGTGTTCTACATCTACCCTGTTAGTGTTCTACCACTCTGCCCCATTTAGGTTCTACCAATATGCCCTGTTGGTGTCTACCACTATGCCACTGTTAGAGTTCTGCCACTCTACCCTGTTAGTGTTCTACCACTATGCCCTATTAGTGTTCTACCACCATACCCTGTTGTCTTCTGCCACTCTACCCTGTTGGGTCTTCACCACTCTACCCTGTTAGTGTTCTACCACTCTACCCTGTTAGTGTTCTACCACTCTACCCTGTTAGTGTTCTACCACTATACCCTGTTAGTGTTCTACCACTATACCCTGTTAGTGTTCTACCACTATACCCTGCTAGTGTTCTACCACCATACCGTGTTAGTGTTCTACCACTCTACCCTGTTAGTGTTCTACCACTATATTCTGTTAGTGTTCTACCACTATACCCTGTTAGTGTTCTACCACTATACCCTGTTAGTGTTCTACCACTCTACCCTGTTAGTGTTCTACCACTATACCCTGTTAGTGTTCTACCACTATACCCTGTTAGTGTTCTACACTGCTAGTGTTCTACCACTCTGCCCCATTTAGGGTTCTACCAATATACCCTGTTAGTGTTCTACCACTCTACCCTGTTAGTGTTCTACCACTATACCCTATTAGTGTTCTACCACTATACCCTGTTAGTCTTCTACCACTCTACCCTGTTAGTCTTCTACCACTCTACCCTGTTAGTGTTCTACCACTCTACCCTGTTAGTCTTCTACCACTCTACCCTGTTAGTGTTCTACCACTATACCCTGTTAGTCTTCTACCACTCTACCCTGTTAGTCTTCTACCACTCTACCCTGTTAGTCTTCTACCACTCTACCCTGTTAGTGTTCTACCACTATATCCTGTTAGTGTTCTACCACTATACCCTGTTAGTCTTCTACCACTCTACCCTGTTAGTCTTCTACCACTATACCCTGTTAGTGTTCTACCACTATACCCTGTTAGTGTTCTACCACTGCTAGTGTTCTACCACTATATCCTGTTAGTGCTTCTACCAATATACCCTGTTAGTGTTCTACCACTCTACCCTGTTAGTGTTCTACCACTCTACCCTGTTAGTGTTCTACCACTCTACCCTGTTAGTGTTCTACCACTATACCCTGTTAGTGTTCTACCACTCTACCCTGTTAGTGTTCTACCACTTACCTGTTAGTGTTCTACCACTCTACCCTGTTAGTGTTCTACCACTATACCCTGTTAGTGTTCTACCACTCTACTCCTGTTAGTGTTCTACCACTATACCCTGTTAGTGTTCTACCACTATACCCTGTTAGTGTTCTACCACTCTACCCTGTTAGTGTTCTACCACTATACCCTGTTAGTGTTCTACCACTATACCCTGTTAGTGTTCTACCACTATACCCTGTTAGAGTTCTACCACTCTACCCTGTTAGTGTTCTACCACTATACCCTGTTAGAGTTCTACCACCATACCGTGTTAGTGTTCTACCACTCTACCCTGTTAGTGTTCTACCACTATATTCTGTTAGTGTTCTACCACTATACCCTGTTAGTGTTCTACCACTATACCCTGTTAGTGTTCTACCACTCTACCCTGTTAGTGTTCTACCACTATACCCTGTTAGTGTTCTACCACTATACCCTGTTAGTGTTCTACCACTATACCCTGCTAGTGTTCTACCACCATACCGTGTTAGTGTTCTACCACTCTACCCCTGTTAGTGTTCTACCACTATACCCTGTTAGTGTTCTACCACTATACCCTGTTAGTGTTCTACCACTATACCCTGTTAGTGTTCTACCACTCTACCCTGTTAGTGTTCTACCACTATACCCTGTTAGTGTTCTACCACTATACCCTGTTAGTGTTCTACACTGCTAGTGTTCTACCACTCTGCCCCATTTAGGGTTCTACCAATATACCCTGTTAGTGTTCTACCACTCTACCCTGTTAGTGTTCTACCACTATACCCTATTAGTGTTCTACCACTATACCCTGTTAGTCTTCTACCACTCTACCCTGTTAGTCTTCTACCACTCTACCCTGTTAGTGTTCTACCACTCTACCCTGTTAGTGTTCTACCACTCTACCCTGTTAGTGTTCTACCACTATACCCTGTTAGTCTTCTACCACTCTACCCTGTTAGTCTTCTACCACTCTACCCTGTTAGTCGTTCTACCACTCTACCCTGTTAGTGTTCTACCACTATACCTGTTAGTGTTCTACCCTGTTAGTGTTCTCCACTCTCCGTTCTACTACCTACCTGTTAGTGTTCTGTGTTAGTGTTCTACCACTCTACCTGTTAGTGTTCTACCACTCTACC
>NW_025751659.1:0-14636 GCF_021184085.1 Oncorhynchus gorbuscha
GTGTGATAGTGAGTGACGGTGTGATAGGAGAGTGACGGTGTGATAGTGAGTGACGGTGTGATAGAGAGTGATGGTATGACAGAGTGATGGTGTGATAGATAATGTGATAGAGAGTGATAGTGTGAGAGAGAGTGATAGTGTGAGAGATTGGGATAAAGAGTGATAGTGTGATAGAGAGGGATAGTGTGATAGATAGTGAGAGTGTGATAGAGAGTATGAGTGATAGTGTGATAGATAGTGATAGTGTGAGAGAGAGGGATAGTGTGAGAGAGAGTATGAGTGATAGTGTGAGAGAGAGTGATAGTGTGATAGAGAGTGATGGTGTGAGAGACAGTGTGAGAGAGTGTGCTAGAGAGTGATGGTGTGATAGAGAGTGATAGTGTGATAGAGAGGGATAGTGTGATAGATAGTGATAGTGTGATAGATAGTGAGAGTGTGAGAGAGAGTGATAGTGTGATAGATTGTGATAGAGAGTGATAAAGTGATAGAGAGTGTGATAGAGAGTGATAGTGTGATAGATAGTGAGAGTGTGAGAGAGAGTGATAGTGTGATAGATTGTGATAGAGAGTGATAAAGTGATAGAGAGTGTGATAGAGAGTGATAGTGTGATAGATAGTGAGAGTGTGAGAGAGAGAGATAGTGTGAGAGATTGGGATAGAGAGTGATATTGTTATAGATTGTGATAGAGAGTGATAGTGTGAGAGAGAGTGATAGTGTGAGAGATTGGGATAAAGAGTGATAGTGTGATAGAGAGGGATAGTGTGATAGATAGTGAGAGTGTGATAGAGAGTATGAGTGATAGTGTGATAGATAGTGATAGTGTGAGAGAGAGGGATAGTGTGAGAGAGAGTATGAGTGATAGTGTGAGAGAGAGTGATAGTGTGATAGAGAGTGATGGTGTGAGAGACAGTGTGAGAGAGTGTGCTAGAGAGTGATGGTGTGATAGAGAGTGATAGTGTGATAGAGAGGGATAGTGTGATAGATAGTGAGAGTGTGATAGAGAGTGATAGTGTGATAGATAGTGAGAGTGTGAGAGAGAGTGATAGTGTGATAGATTGTGATAGAGAGTGATAAAGTGATAGAGAGTGTGATAGAGAGTGATGGTGTGAGAGAGAGTGATAGTGTGAGAGAGAGAGTGATAGTGTGATAGATAGTGAGAGTGTGATAGTGTGATAGAGAGTGTGATAGAGAGTGACGGTGTGATAGAGAGTGACGGTGTGATAGATAGTGAGAGCGTGATAGATAGTGAGAGTGTGATAGTGATAGTGTGATAGATAGTGAGAGTGTGATAGATAGTGATAGTGTGATAGAGAGTGATAGTGTGATAGAGAGTGTGATAGAGTGATAGATAGTGAGCGTGTGATAGAGAGGGATAGTGTGATAGAGAGTGATAGTGTGATAGAGAGGGATAGTGTGAGAGAGAGTGAGAGTGTGATAGAGAGTGATAGTGTGATAGATAGTGAGAGTGTGATAGAGAGTGATAGAGAGTGATAGTGTGAGAGAGAGTGATAGTGTGATAGAGAGTGAGAGCGTGATAGAGAGTGATAGATAGTGATAGTGTGATAGAGAGTGATAGTGTGATAGAGAGGGATAGTGTGATAGAGAGGGATAGTGTGATAGAGAGTGATAGTGTGATAGAGAGGGATAGTGTGATAGAGAGGGATAGTGTGAGAGAGAGTGAGAGTGTGATAGAGAGTGATAGTGTGATAGATAGTGAGAGTGTGATAGAGAGTGATAGAGAGTGATAGTGTGAGAGAGAGTGATAGTGTGATAGAGAGTGAGAGCGTGATAGAGAGTGATAGATAGTGATAGTGTGATAGAGAGGGATAGTGTGATAGAGAGTGATAGTGTGATAGAGAGGGATAGTGTGATAGAGAGGGATAGTGTGAGAGAGAGTGAGAGTGTGATAGAGAGTGATAGTGTGATAGATAGTGAGAGTGTGATAGAGAGTGATAGATAGTGATAGTGTGATAGAGAGTGATAGTGTGATAGAGAGGGATAGTGTGATAGAGAGGGATAGTGTGAGAGAGAGTGAGAGTGTGATAGAGAGTGATAGTGTGATAGATAGTGAGAGTGTGATAGAGAGTGATAGAGAGTGATAGTGTGAGAGAGAGTGATAGTGTGATAGAGAGTGAGAGCGTGATAGAGAGTGTGATAGAGAGTGTGATAGAGTGATAGATAGTGAGAGTGTGATAGAGAGTGATAGAGAGTGATAGTGTGAGAGAGAGTGATAGTGTGATAGAGAGTGAGAGCGTGATAGAGAGTGTGATAGAGAGTGTGATAGAGAGTGTGATAGAGTGATAGATAGTGAGAGTGTGATAGTGAGAGTGTGATAGAGAGTGATAGAGAGTGATAGTGTGATAGATAGTGAGAGTGTGATAGTGTGATAGAGAGTGTGATAGAGAGTGATAGATAATGATAGTGTGATAGATAGTGAGAGTGTGATAGATAGTGATAGAGAGTGATAGTGTGAGAGAGAGTGATAGTGTGAGAGAGAGTGATAGAGAGTGATGGTGTGAGAGAGGGTGATAGAGAGTGATGGTGTGATAGATAGTGAGCGTGTGATAGATAGTGATAGAGAGTGATAGTGTGAGAGAGAGTGATAGTGTGAGAGAGAGTGATAGAGAGTGATAGTGTGATAGAGAGTGACGGTGTGAGAGAGAGTGATAGAGAGTGATGGTGTGATAGAGAGTGATAGTGTGATAGAGAGTGATGGTGTGAGAGAGAGTGATAGAGTGTGTGATAGAGAGTGATGGTGTGATAGAGAGTGATAGTGTGATAGAGAGTGATGGTGTGAGAGAGAGTGATAGAGTGTGTGATAGAGAGGGATAGTGTGATAGAGAGTGATGGTGTGATAGAGAGTATGAGTGAGAGTGTTGAACGTGCCGTCCTTGGCCAGCTCTCCCGCTATCTCTCTCAGAATGACCTTCTTGATCCAAATCAGTCAGGTTTCAAGACTAGTCATTCAACTGAGACTGCTCTTCTCTGTATCACGGAGGCGCTCCACACTGCTAAAGCTAACTCTCTCTCCTCTGCTCTCATCCTTCTAGATCTATCGGCTGCCTTTGATACTGTGAACAATCAGATCCTCCTCTCCACCCTCTCCGAGTTGGGCATCTCCGGCGCGGCCCACGCTTGGATTGCGTCCTACCTGACAGGTCGCTCCTACAAGGTGGCGTGGCGAGAATCTCCTCACCACGCGCTCTCACCACTGGTGTCCCCCAGGGCTCTGTTCTAGGCCCTCTCCTATTCTCGCTATACACCAAGTCACTTGGCTCTGTCATAACCTCACATGGTCTCTCCTATCATTGCTATGCAGACGACACACAATGAATCTTCTCCTTTCCCCCTTCTGATGACCAGGTGGCGAATCGCATCTCTGCATGTCTGGCAAACATATCAGTGTGGATGACGGATCACCACCTCAAGCTGAACCTCGGCAAGACGGAGCTGCTCTTCCTCCCGGGGAAGGACTGCCCGTTCCATGATCTCGCCATCACGGTTGACAACGCCATTGTGTCCTCCTCCCAGAGCGCTAAGAACCTTGGCGTGATCCTGGACAACACCCTGTCGTTCTCAACTAACATCAAGGCGGTGGCCCGTTCCTGTAGGTTCATGCTCTACAACATCCGCAGAGTACGACCCTGCCTCACACTGGAAGCGGAGCAGGTCCTAATCCAGGCACTTGTCATCTCCCGTCTGGATTACTGCAACTCGCTGTTGGCTGGGCTCCCTGCCTGTGCCATTAAACCCCTACAACTCATCCAGAACGCCGCAGCCCGTCTGGTGTTCAACCTTCCCAAGTTCTCTCACGTCACCCCGCTCCTCCGCTCTCTCCACTGGCTTCCAGTTGAAGCTCGCATCCGCTACAAGACCATGGTGCTTGCCTACGGAGCTGTGAGGGGAACGGCACCTCAGTACCTCCAGGCTCTGATCAGGCCCTACACCCAAACAAGGGCACTGCGTTCATCCACCTCTGGCCTGCTCGCCTCCCTACCACTGAGGAAGTACAGTTCCCGCTCAGCCCAGTCAAAACTGTTCGCTGCTCTGGCCCCCAATGGTGGAACAAACTCCCTCACGACGCCAGGACAGCGGAGTCAATCACCACCTTCCGGAGACACCTGAAACCCCACCTCTTTAAGGAATACCTAGGATAGGATAAGTAATCCTTCTCACCCCCCCCTTTAAGATTTAGATGCACTATTGTAAAGTGACTGTTCTACTGGATGTCATAAGGTGAATGCACCAATCTGTAAGTCGCTCTGGATAAGAGCGTCTGCTAAATGACTTAAATGTAAATGTAAAGAGTGTGATAGATAGTGAGAGTGTGATAGAGTGTGAGAGTGTGATAGATAGTGAGAGTGTGATAGAGTGTGAGAGAGAGTGATAGTGGGATAGAGAGTAATAGTGTGATAGAGAGGGATAGTGTGATAGAGAGGGATAGTGTGATAGATAGTGAGAGAGAGTGATAGAGAGTGATGGTGTGATAGAGAGTGATAGTGTGATAGTGTGAGAGAGAGTGATAGAGAGTGATGGTGTGATAGAGAGTGATAGTGTGATAGTGTGAGAGAGAGTGATAGAGAGTGATGGTGTGATAGAGAGTGATAGTGTGATAGAGAGTGTGAGAGAGTGTGATAGAGAGTGATAGTGTGAGAGATAGTGAGAGTGTGATAGAGAGTGTTAGATAGTGATAGAGAGTGTGAGAGAGTGTGATAGATAGTGATGGTGTGATAGAGAGTGATAGTGTGATAGAGAGTGATAGTGTGATAGATAGTGAGAGTGTTAGATAGTGATAGTGTGATAGATAGTGAGAGTGTTAGATAGTGAGAGTGTGATAGAGAGTGATAGTGTGAGAGAGAGTATGAGTGACAGTGTGATAGATAGTGAGAGTGTTAGATAGTGATAGTGTGATAGATAGTGAGAGTGTTAGATAGTGAGAGTGTTAGATAGTGATAGTGTGATAGATAGTGATAGTGGGATAGAGAGTAATAGTGTGATAGAGAGGGATAGTGTGATAGATAGTGATAGTGTGAGAGAGTATGAGTGATAGTGTGATAGATAGTGTTAGATAGTGATAGTGTGATAGAGAGTGATAGTGTGATAGTGTGAGAGAGAGTGATAGAGAGTGATGGTGTGATAGAGAGTGTGAGAGAGTGTGATAGAGAGTGATGGTGTGAGAAAGTATGAGTGATAGTGTGATAGATAGTGTTAGATAGTGATAGTGTGATAGAGAGTGATAGTGTGATAGTGTGAGAGAGAGTGATAGAGAGTGATGGTGTGATAGAGAGTGTGAGAGAGTGTGATAGAGAGTGATGGTGTGATAGAGAGTGTGAGAGAGTGTGATAGAGAGTGATGTTGTGATAGAGAGTGATAGTGTGATAGAGAGTGATAGTGTGATAGATAGTGAGAGTGTGATAGAGAGTGATAGTGTGATAGATAGTGTTAGATAGTGATAGTGTGATAGAGAGTGATAGTGTGATAGTGTGAGAGAGAGTGATAGAGATTGATGGTGTGATAGAGAGTGTGAGAGAGTGGATGAGACTGCTCTAAAGGATAGAGAGCAGCTCCACAGATAGCTAGAGAGGATAGAGAGTGATCATCCTGATAGATATCGTGTTAGATAGTGATACTGGAACAGGAGGATCCTGGGATAGTGTGAGTAGAGTGGAGGAGGCATCTCTGATAGAGAGTGGAGAGAGTCCTGGGACCTGAGAGTGTGTTTGATAGAGAGTGATAGTGTGATAGATAGTGAGAGTGTGATAGAGAGTGTTGTAGTAGTGAGAGTGTGATAGAGAGTGATAGTGTGAGAGAGAGTCTGATAGAGACCTGATGGTCTCTCCCTATCATTGCTGATAGTGTGAGAGAGAGTGTGATAGATCTTCTCCTTTCCCCTTCTGAGGAGGTGAGAGAGTGTGGATAGAGCATGTCTGGCAAACATGATAGTGTGATAGAGAGTGATAGTGTGATAGATCGTGAGAGGTGATACTCTTCCTCCCGATAGTGTGATAGATAGTGAGAGTCTGATAGAGAGTGATAGTGTGAGAGAGAGTGTGATAGAGAGTGATGGTGTGATAGAGAGTGTGAGAGAGTGTGATAGAGAGTGATGGTGTGATAGAGAGTGATAGTGTGATAGAGAGTGATAGTGTGATAGATAGTGATAGTGTGATAGAGAGTGATAGTGTGATAGATAGTGTTAGATAGTGATAGTGTGATAGAGAGTGATAGTGTGATAGTGTGAGAGAGAGTGATAGAGAGTGATGGTGTGATAGAGAGTGTGAGAGAGTGTGATAGAGAGTGATAGTGTGATAGAGAGTGATAGTGTGATAGATAGTGAGAGTGTGATAGAGAGTGTTAGATAGTGAGAGTGTGATAGAGAGTGATAGTGTGAGAGAGAGTCTGATAGAGAGTGAGAGTGTGATAGAGAGTCTGATAGAGAGTGTTAGATAGTGATAGAGAGTGAGAGTGTGATATAGAGTGAGAGTGTGATAGATAGTGAGAGTGTGATAGAGTGTGATAGTGTGATAGAGAGTAATAGTGTGATAGAGAGTGATAGTGTGATAGAGAGTAATAGTGTGATAGAGAGTGATAGTGTGATAGAGAGTAATAGTGTGATAGATAGTGATAGTGTGATAGAGAGTAATAGTGTGATAGAGAGTGATAGTGTGATAGAGAGTAATAGTGTGATAGAGAGTGATAGTGTGAGAGAGAGTGATAGTGTGATAGATAGTGAGAGTGTGATAGATAGTGTTAGATAGTGATAGTGTGATAGAGAGTGATAGTGTGAGAGAGTATGAGTGATAGTGTGATAGATAGTGTTAGATAGTGATAGTGTGATAGAGAGTGATAGTGTGAGAGAGTATGAGTGAGAGTGTGATAGATAGTGTTAGATAGTGATAGTGTGATAGAGAGTGATAGTGTGATAGTGTGAGAGAGAGTGATAGAGAGTGATGGTGTGATAGAGAGTGTGAGAGAGTGTGATAGAGAGTGATGGTGTGAGAGAGTATGAGTGATAGTGTGATAGATAGTGTTAGATAGTGATAGTGTGATAGAGAGTGTGAGAGAGTGTGATAGAGAGTGATGGTGTGATAGAGAGTGATAGTGTGATAGAGAGTGATAGTGTGAGAGTGTGATAGAGAGTGTTAGATAGTGAGAGTGTGATAGAGAGTGATAGTGTGGGAGAGAGTGTGATAGAGAGTGATAGTGTGGGAGAGAGTGTGATAGAGAGTGATAGTGTGGGAGAGAGTGTGATAGAGAGTGATAGTGTGGGAGAGAGTGTGATAGAGAGTGATAGTGTGGGAGAGAGTGTGATAGAGAGTGATAGTGTGGGAGAGAGTGTGAGAGAGTGATAGTGTGGGAGAGAGTGTGATAGAGAGTGATAGTGTGGGAGAGAGTGTGATAGAGTGTGATAGAGAGTGATAGTGTGGGAGAGAGTGTGATAGAGAGTGATAGTGTGGGAGAGAGTGTGATAGAGTGTGATAGAGAGTGATAGTGTGGGAGAGAGTGTGATAGAGAGTGATAGTGTGGGAGAGAGTGTGATAGAGAGTGATAGTGTGGGAGAGAGTGTGATAGAGAGTGATAGTGTGGGAGAGAGTGTGATAGAGAGTGATAGTGTGGGAGAGAGTGTGATAGAGAGTGATAGTGTGGAGAGAGTGTGATAGAGAGTGATAGTGTGGGAGAGAGTGTGATAGAGAGTGATAGTGTGGGAGAGAGTGTGATAGAGAGTGATAGTGTGGGAGAGAGTGTGATAGAGAGTGATAGTGTGGGAGAGAGTGTGATAGAGAGTGATAGTGTGGGAGAGAGTGTGATAGAGTGTGATAGTGTGGGAGAGAGTGTGATAGAGTGTGATATAGTGTGATAGAGAGAGTGATAGAGAGTGATAGTGTGGGAGAGAGTGTGATAGAGAGTGAGAGTGTAACTGGATAAAAAGTCGTTTTAAAAAGTGCCATATCTGTGGAGGCACTTGATTGTAGTAGTGTGTGTGTGTGTGTGTGTGTGTGTGTGTGTGTGTGTGTGTGTGTGTGTGTGTGTGTGTGTGTGTGTGTGTGTGTGTGTGTGTGTGTGTGTGTGTGTGTGTGTGTGTGCGTGCAGGCGTAACCCCTGACCCTTAGCACAGGGGTCGAAGATGGCGAGGTCGCTGTCGGAGAGAGGAGGGGGCGGTACTTCCTCTGAAGGCTCCTCCCGCATCTCACAGAATCGAACAGCGAATCAAACTCCTCCTGAGACTGTGATTGGTCTGTTCTGAGGACGCAGGGCCGGAACGGAGTGAGAACTAGGGAAGAGAAGAATAACAGTGAAGCCACAGCAAGGCAAATGTCCAGGACATCGAGACGGGACACCACAGGACCGACCCTTTTTGTCATTTCGGCAGGAAGCCCTCGAAGTGGCTTCCTCTCCCTCATCTCCTGTCGTTCATCTGCACTGATGTGAAAGAGCAGGAACGCTGTACTAGGGGGATGGGATTTACCACGGACCTCACGATACCATGCTGTCACAACACTTAGGTGCATATAGGTCATATAAATAATATTGGGATGTGGCTGAGGTGTGGTCGTCTCACCTAGCTATCTTAATGTGAATGCACTAACTGTACGTTGAATAAGAGTCTGATAAATTACTTCAAATGTAAATGTTACTGTATAGATTGTTTTTCCACCATTCCAAGGAAAGGGAATGGGGTGGGGAGAGTTACTCAGCAAACACTGAAATGTGTTTTCCTGGGGACACCCCTGATGAGAGGTGCGGGTGAGGCCCAATCAACATCCACGGCGCCCAGGAACAGTGCGCAACTGTTTTGGTCAGCTTGCAGAATGACAGCTTTTTACCTTGTCAGTTTAGTGATTGAGGCCAGCAACCTTCGGTTACTGGCCCAACGCTCTAACCACTAAGCTATCTGCCCCTAACCACTAAGCTACCTGCCTCTAACCACTAAGCTACCTGCCTCTAACCACTAAGCTTACCTGCCTCTAACCACTAGGCTTCCTGCCCTAACCACCAGGCTAATCCACTAGGCTACCTGCCTCTATCCACTAGGCTACCTGCCTCTAACCACTAGGCTACCTGCCTCTAACCATCAGGGGCTACCTGCCTCTAACCACTAGGCTACCTGCTCTAACCACTACTACCTGTTCTTAACCACTAAGCTACCTGCCTCTTCAACCATTTAAGTTACCTGCCTCTAACCACTAAGCCACCTGACTTAACCACTAAGCTACCTGCTCTAACCACTAAGCTACCTGCTCTAAACTCACAAGCTACCTGCCGAACCACTTGCTACCTGCTCTAACCACTAAGTTACCTGCTCTAACCACTAAGCTACCTGCTCTAACCACTTGCTACCTGCTCTAAACCACTAAGCTATTACTCATACCGCCTTCAACCCCAGTTTCCAGTTGATTAGAGAAAAGAGAGGAGAAAAGGAGGATTACTTTTGACTAAAGAGCTGTAGACTTTTCATTTTGCTGATTTCTACACTGAACAAACAAATGTTGGCCTGTTGGAAACTACAACTCCCAACATGCATTGCACAGTTTGGGCTTGGATCTGATTTATCTGTACAAACTGTACAAACTGAAACTGTACAATGTGCACATTGATTTCAGAAGAAAACAGAATGAAAATGGCTATAAAAAATAATTTAACCAATATTTAAATAGTTGTTTAAAAAACGAAATATCTAGTTAAAAATCGCTTCGGTGTGTTGTGCGTTTCTCTATGTTTCTTCTACCTCTGTCGCCTAGCTTCAGATCGCCGGGTACATCAGGAAGGTCCGCTAACTCTTCCTCTTCCTCCTCAGCTGTAGGTGTTACTGTAGTAGGACAACCCCCATCTCACTGTAGGCCTCAGCTGCAACCTCAGGCTCGACTAGGATCCAAGCCCAGTGAAAGCCCCAGCTTCTGGGGTTGATAGCTCGGTCCTCCTCCGCCGCAGGTTCACAGCTCCTGGAGCCTCACGCTGTGGCAGGGGAATGAGGGGGGAGGGAGGGGGTGGAGGAGGAGAGGAGAGGGGGTCTAACGGCCGATCACTTCACCACCCTAGGAGAGAGGTGTGAGGGGGAGAGAGGGGTAGCTTAGGGGGAGATAGATGGGTAGAGAGAGGGGAGGAGGAGAGAGGGAGGGAGAGGGAGAGGGGAGATAGATGGGTGGGGGGAGCGAGGGAGGAGATAGGATGGGTAGAGGGAGAGGGAGGAGGAGAGGGAGAGGAGAGGAGGGGGGAGGGAGATAGATGGGTGGGGGAGCGAGGGAGGAGATAGATGGGTAGAGAGAGGAGGGAGACAGATGGGGAAGGAGGGGAGGAGGAGAGAGGGGAGAGAGGGGAGGGATAGATGGGTGGGGAGAGAGAGGAGAGGGGGAGAGAGAGGGAGGGAGACAGATGGGTAGGAGAGAGGGGAGGGAGGAGGGGGAGCGAGGAGAGATAGATGGGTAGAGAGAGTTTATAGTTTACTAAGCGATTTTAGGGTATTTTTTCACCCTGCCAGGTATTAGATTGAGGACTGGGGGACCAAGGGGGAGCTGGGAACGTTCAAATATTTTGTTGTACAATGGCAGAGTTTAGTTTGGCTAATTTGACGATTTTATTTACAGTTCAAATTAAACAACAACAAACAAATACTCATGGAACTCTGAGGTCGTTTCCTAATGGAACACTGAGGTCACCTAATGGAACTCGGAGGTCGTTTCCAATGGAACTCGGAGGTCCCATTTCCAATGGAACTGGAGGTCGTTTCTAATGGAATCCTGAGGTGTTTCCTTATTTACAGTTCAAATGTAAATCCAAATAACTCGGAGGTCAAATACAATGGAACTGAGGTCGTTTCCTAATGGAACTCTGGAGGTCGCTTCCTAATGGAACTCTGAGGTCGCTTTCCTAATGGAACCTGAGGTCGCTTTCCTAATGGAACTCTGAGGTCGCTTCCAATGGAACTCTGGAGGTCGCTTTCCAATGGAACTCGGAGGTCGCTTTCCTAATGGAACTCTGGAGGTCGTTTCCCTAATGGAACTCTGAGGTCTTTCCCTAATGAAACTCTGAGGTCGTTTCCAATGGAACTCTGGAGGTCGCTTTCCTAATGGAACTCTGAGGTCGTTTCCTAATGGAACTCTGAGGTCGCTTTCCTAATGGAACCGGAGGTCGTTTCCTAATGGAACTCTGAGGTCGTTTCCTAATGGAACTCGGAGGTCGCTTTCCAATGGAACCGCTTCTAATGGAACTCGGAGGTCGTTTCCTAATGGAACTCTGAGGCCGTTTCCTAATGGAACTCTGAGGTCGCTTCCTAATGGAACTCTGAGGTCGTTTCCTAATGGAACTCTGAGGTCGTTTCCTAATGGAACTCGGAGGTCGTTTCCTAATGGAACTCTGGAGGTCGTTTCCTAATGGAACTCTGAGGTCGTTTCCTAATGGAACTCTGAGGTCGTTTCCAATGGAACTCTGAGGTCGTTTCCTAATGGAACCTGAGGTCGCTTTCTAATGAAACTTGAGGCTGTTTCCAATGGAACTCTGAGGTCGCTTTCCTAATGGAATCCCCGAGGTTGTTTCCAATGAACTCTGAGGTTGTTTCCTATAGGGAAATATAGGCATGACTGTCATATTTCGCCAAATATCTCTACAATGTGTATATTTGGATTCTTTCAAGTCGGGCACCATTTTAAATCAGGAGAATCTCCTCTTGTAATTATGTAGGTCTGGGCAACGAGCTGCTGTCATCGATCACTCGATCAGAAATAGTCAGGAAGTTGTCGCTCACTACTTTCTCATTACGCAGACATGAGCACAGCTGACACCACCGGGGTGCGGATGTTAACTTTCGACACGAGTTGTTTTAATCTCGTTCGGCCCGACGAACAGATTGTTGTAAAATGTTTTTTTTTGTTGCCATGGCAAAATGGGAATTCTAAGCAGCATAGAATCATAGAATGATTTGTAATCCTGGAGAGAACTTTAACTTATATGTGTTCCCTTCAGAGGGAGAATGGGAAAGTAAAAAAATATTTAAGTGCCTCTGAACAGGGTAAGTAGGTGCCAGGGCACTGGTTTCTGTCAAGAACTGCAAACGCTGCTTGGGTTTTCCACGCTCAACAGTTTCCCATTTGTATCAAGAATGGCCCACCACCCAAAGGACATCTAACCAACTTGACACGATGGTGGGAAGAATTTGGAGTAAAACATGGGCCAGCATCCCTGTGGAACATTTGACACCTTTGTAGAGTCCATTCACCAACAAACTGAGGCTGTTCTGAGGGCAGAAGTGGAGGGGGGGGGGGTGCAACTCAACATTAGGAAGGTGTTTGGTTTAGCACAATGTTTTACTCATTGTAAATAAGAATTTGTTCTTAACTGACTTGCCTGGTTAAACAAAAGGTTAAATAATAAAGATTAAATAAAAGGTTAAAAAGAAGGTCAAATAAAGGTTAAAGGTCAAATAAAAGGTCAAATAAAGGTTAAAGGTCAAATAAAAGGTCAAATAAAGGTTAAAGGTCAAATAAAGGGTAAAATAAAAGGTAAAATAAAAGGTTAAATAAAAGGCTAAATAAAGGTTAAATAAAAGGTTAAATAATATAATAATAACATAACAATAATAACATAATAAATAATAACATAACAATAATAACATAACAATAATGACATAACAATAATAACAATAATAACATAACAATAATAACAATAATAACATAACAATAATAACATAACAATTATAACATAACAATAATAACAATAACAATAATAACATAACATAATAACATAACAATAATAACATAACAATTATAACATAAAAATAATAACAATAACAATAATAACATAACAATAATAACATAACAATAATAACAATAATAACATAACAATAATAACAATAATAACATAACAATAATAACATAACATAATAACATAACATAACAACATAACATAATAACATAACAATAATAACATAACAATAATAACAATAATAACATAACAATAACAATAATAACATAACAATAATAACATAACAATAACAATAATAACATAACAATAATAACATAACATAATAAATAATAACAATAATAACATAACAATAATAAATAATAACATAACAATAATAAATAATAATGAAAAAGCATTGTTTTTTTTACAATGGGACTTTTTTTCCTTTTCTTCCTCCCCGTCTCATTTGGGCCGGTAATTGCCAGCTAACGGAAGGAATGTTTGGTTATTTCTATGTTTCTCACCCTAAAGAAGTCCTTAAGCTGAGGGCTGTTGTAGAGAGCAGGGATATTGGTGGTGAATAGTAGCATGACCTCAGCTGCACTCCTCCTCTCCTCGATCACCCCTTCATCAAACCTACCTGAGAGAGAGAGAGATGAACAATAATAACAATTAGACTGACTGATTTACTAATTGATTGACTGATTCATTGATTAAAAGATGCAGTCCGGGATCTGAAGCACAACAAATTCGTAACATATCATCCCGAATTACAAAACATTTTTGAAAAGAGAAATACATGAGAATGTAACATATCATACGAAACGGAAAACTGTAGCACACAAAAAACGGAGACCCGTTTTGGCTCGAGCACAACTACTGTCTGAAACGATGCAAAAGTTCTGGAGTGTCACTTTAACTGGGTCGTACCAAAGAGCTGAGCGCCAGGGAACGAAGGGAACTCCTCCTGTCTCCTGAACAGGTTTCTGTGTGTGTAGGACAGCTCTCCATATAGCTTCTTCAGTTCACTGTACCTCCTCCACACTATCACCTCTTTGACGTCCTCTGGACGACGCTTGGAGACAAACTAGAGCGAGAGACAGGAAGAGAGAGACAGGAAGAGAGAGAGAGAGAGACAGGAAGAGAGACAGAAAGAGAGAGAGAGACAGGAAGAGACAGAAAGAGAGAGAGACAGGAAGAGAGACAGAAAGAGAGAGAGAGACAGGAAGAGAGAGACAGGAAGAGAGAGAGAGAGACAGGAAGAGACAGAAAGAGAGAGAGAGAGACAGGAAGAGAGGAGAGAGAGAGACAGGAAGAGAGGAAGAGAGGAGAGAGAGACAGGAAGAGAGAGAGAGAGACAGGAAGAGAGAGAGAGAGACAGGAAGAGAGGAGAGAGAGAAGGGATGAGGGAGAAGAGGAGTGAAAGAAGCAAGAGAGAGAGAGAGACAGGAAGAGAGAGAGAGACAGGAAGAGAGGAAAGAGAGAGAGAGAGAGAGAGACAGGAAGAGAGAGAGAGACAGGAAGAGAGGAATGAGAGAGAGAGAGAGAGACAGGTAGAGAGGAGAGAGACAGGAAGAGAGAGAGAGACAGGAAGAGAGGAAAGAGAGAGAGAGAGACAGGAAGAGAGGAAAGAGAGAGAGAGAGAGAGAGAGAGAGAGAGGGATGGAGGGAGAAGAGGAGCGAAAGAAGCAAGAGGGAGAGAGACAGGTGGAAGGAAAGGACAAGGATAATTCATTGAAAGTAAACATAGTGATATGTGTACCGCGTTTACATAGAATACATTTATAGTACAAACTTCCTGTATTTTTATATTTAACTAGGCAAGTCGTGGTACAAACATTATTAGGCACAGACAACAGTACAAAGGGTAAGGTAGAGACAACAATACATCACACGAAGCAGCCACGAGTGTAAGTAAGAGTGTCCATGATTGAGTCTTGAGTCTAACTACCCAAAGGGGTCAA
>NW_025751660.1:0-14630 GCF_021184085.1 Oncorhynchus gorbuscha
CAGCTGACTGCATCTGTGATCCATGTGGTATTTTCATATGATTTGTTTTATGTTTCAGGAACCATGGCCCTCTGATTTAAAACACGTTTGACTGGGATTGATTTATAAGGGCTTGGCACAATGCTATGGTCCAACCAGAAGGATTCCCTCTCTACCATGTATGGTGCTATTATGTTGTTGCACTGAATTACTAGTAGAAGAAATTCAGAAATGGCACAAAATCAAAATGTAGGTTAAAAATGATATTGTTCTTATTAATAATGTCCCTGTTATCCTTATCCAGAAAAAGGACCAACCCACATAGTTAAAAATATTAGCTCTGATCCATTGCGGGGACAAAGTCACCAGATGCTTGCTGAGCGTGCATTCAGTTGTGTTGAGGTCTGTCGTGCTCCAGCTCTATTTCTGCCCCATGCAGCCTCCTTCCTTCTCCATTCTCCCTCTGCGCTGGGTCTCTGGGCCCCTATTAATCACCACGTGACGAGAGGAGAGGGAGAGGGAGGGAAAAGTTTGACAGAAATCAGAAATAACATTTAGCATTTTAAATAGCTGCCCAATCAACCGATCCCCATTAATTAAAGGACACGGCCCATCACAGCTGAACTGAAATCTCACTCAAATTGATTGTAAAACAGAGAGGTAGAATTCTATTTTTCTCCCTCACGGTAAACCACGTAACCTGGGCTACAGACTTCATCATAATTGGATGAGGACGATTTATGCTGGGCAGAGCGAGAGCATTGATATGGAACCCCCCTGACTGAGTCAGTCAGTGAGGTATAGTAAGTGGATTTCATACACTGGTCAGTTATTAACTCACATCCATCCCCATCTCCATCCCATCTCGGAGGATGAATTATCAATGACTTATTCTGGCATTGTTGCGTAATTGAGGAGAGTTTAATATGCAAACCATTTATTTAGTGGAGCTGAAGTTGGAACCAGATGTGAAGGGGAATAGGATAATCATGTGCTCGAAGACTGAAACCACAGCCAACAGAATACACAGTATCCTGCTCTAAAGTGTGAGGTGCGCAAGCCTCAAGCCTATCCTATATGACCAGTGGAAAGAATTTCCATTTAGAAGTACACCACCAGCATGTGTGGGCGACCTGTAGTACTATGGCTGTTGCATGCTGGGATTCTGCTCCTGGCAATCTACTCCCGACTGTTCCCCAGCTACCTTCCCTCCATCTTCAGCCTTGCGACTTTTCCCCAGAGACACCTTATTGTTTGAAGAAAACTTTCCACAGTGTTCTGTCTGACTTTTCAGTGGAATGGAGGTTGGCACTTTGGCTTGGACTGAGTGCAGTGAAGTGAACAGCTGAGAGAAAGGAAGGCGTTAAAAATACATTCACAAATGGCTTTTAACAGATCGACTGCGACAGCAGCGTTGTACCAATGGCCTCCTCCCTAAAGCTTTCTCGTACAAATTGTGACAGCACCTGTTTTTTGTAGACAGCGGGGTATCCTAGCTGTAGTGGTGCATGGGTAAAATCACCGGGGAAGCCAGAAAAATAAGCCATATTACCCCCTAAAAAATATATACAGATGTTTAGCAGAGGTTATTACAGGTGTAGAGAAATGCTTGTGTACTCTGGTGTTGAAGGCTGAGCTGTAGTCAATGAACAGCATTCTTACATAGGTATTCCTCTTGTCCAGATGGGATAGGGCAGTGAGCAGTGCTATGGTGATTGCATCATCCATGGATCTATTGGGGCGGAATAAGAATTGCAGTGAGTCTAGGGTGTCGGGTAAGATGAAGGTAATATGATCCTTAACTAGCCGCTCAAAGCACTTCATGATGAGAGAAGTGAGTAATACAGGGTGATAGTCATTTAGTTCAGTTACCTTTGCTTTCTTGGGTACATTAAAAATGGTGGACATCTTGAAGCAAGTTGGGTCAGCAGACTGGGATAGGGAGAGATTGAATATGTCCGTAAACACTCCAGCCAGCTGATCTGCGCATGCTCTGAGGACACGGCTAGGGATGCCGTCTGGGCCGGCTTGTGTTGTGATAATTGCGTCGTTTGCTCTATAATCTGTTAGTTCATATGCCTTGCGACCATGATATATAGGGCTAAAGGCCAAGACAATAGGAAGACACAGTGGCAGAATCAATTTAAAGACATTTGTTTCATCACAAAACTGGAGAACAACCTCTGTCCGGTGAAGTCCACAAAGCATATTACATGTAACAAACAGTTACAAGACCTACAGTATGGTCAAGCAAGTTAATGTTTCCAACATTTTCGGACAACTAAACAACTATTGATTTTGAACCACAGAGAGTTATCACAAGTCGCAAAGAAAACAAGAGCTGCCTCCACTATTCCAGCACCATTTCAACTTGCAACATTTCAACATCATCAAATCACCTATGCTTAGTCTAATACAGTGACAACTAAAAGATACCAAAAACAATTTAGTCCCATCAACGTAAGCTAAATATGATGTGGCTGTCCATGGTTCTGATTTATGTGTGTGTGCGTACGATTGTGCAAGTAGAAAAACATGTTAACTCCCCATACTTGTAGAGAAACGCAAATTCCATCCTCTCTTTCATGTTGACGAAATGGTTTATCACTCTGTCATACACTACACACTTAATTTTGGTTGTCATAGGCTACCTGGCTAAAATGCTTGCTCGCTAGCCTAACTTCCACTCATGGAAAACGTTAGGTAGTTAACATTAGACTTCTACATATTGAACGTCCATCCTCTCAGGCCAGGGGCACAATGTATGTTAATGTTCGGATCAGAATCGGTAATATAATCCTCAGCCAGTACAGGGAATTAAGTAAAACCACAAGTCCAAATCCCTGAGTGGCACAGCAGTCTAAGGCATTGCATCATAGTGCTAGAGGCGCCACAACAGACCCTGGTTTGATCCCGGGCTGTATCACAACTGCCATGATCGGGAATCCCACAGGCCGGTGCACAATTGGCCCAGCGTCGTCCAGGTTAGGGGAGGGTTTGGTCGGGGTCATTGGACCATCATTGTAAAATAAGAATTTGTTCCAAACTGACCTTCCAAGTTAAATAAAACATAAAGCTGGTTAGCAGGCCATCCGAGGACAACAACACAACGAGATGAAACAATTCAAGATGTTTCTGTCAATGACGTATTCCTCTTGATGCATTGTGTTAGGAGTGACTCCAAATCCAAACTGGCTTCCCTTGACAATTTTTGGGGTGTGCCAGGACCATTCACAGTTTAGCTCAACGCTATTATTAAAAAATAATAATAATCAAGGGAGACCAAATGCTCACTGGCTTCCCTTGCATTCAATGCTACGGGTGGCAACAATGTCATACTCTTTTGGATCAGACAGCATCAGATAGATGGCCTACACATACAGAGACAGAGGGGCGCTGTTTCCCTTGCTCTGAAGCTTCTCCGCTGGAGATACATTCAGAAAGTACTCAGACCCCTTGACTTTTTCGACATTTTGTTACGTTAGAACCTTATTCTAAAACTGATTCAATTGTTTTTTTCCATCACCAATCCACAAACAATACCCCATGATGACAAACAAAAAACTGAAATATCATAATTTGCATAAGTATTCAGAACCATTTACTCAGTACTTTGTTGAAGCACCTTTGGCAGTGATTACAGCCTCAAGTCTTATTGAGTATGACGCTACAAGCTTGGCACACCTGTAGTTGTGGAGTTTCTCCTATTCTTCTCTGCAGATCCTCTCAAGTACTGTCAGGTTGGTTGGGGGCGTTGCTGCATGACATGTTCAAGTCCGGACTCTGGCTGGGCCACTCAAGGACATTCAGAGACTTTTCCCGAAGCCACTCCTGCGTTGTCTTGGCTGTGTTCTTAGGGTTGTTGTCTTGTTGGATGGTGAACCATCGCCCCAGTCTGAGGTCCTGAGTGCTCTTAAGCAGGTTTTTATCAAGGATCTCTCTGTACTTTGCTCTATCCATCTTTCCCTCGATCCTGACTAGTCTTCCAGTCCCTGCCACTGAAAAATATCCCTACAGCATGATGCTGCCACCAGTACCATGCTTCACCGTAGGATGGTGCAGGTTTCGCCTAGATGTGACGCTTGGCATTCAGGCCAAAGAGTTCAATCTTGGTTTCATCAGACCAGAGAATCTTGTTTGTCATGGTCTGAGAGTCCTTAGGTGCCTTTTTGGGCAACCCAAGCGACGGTCATGTGTCTTTTACTGAGGAATGGCTTCATCTGGCCACTCAATCATAAAGGCCTGATTGGTGTAGTGTTGCAGAGATTTGGTTATTAATTCTGGAAGGTTCTGCCATCTCCACAGAGGAACTTGAGTACAGTCAGAGTGACTATCAGGATTCTCTCGCCCGATAGCTCAGTTTGGTCAGGGGTGGCCAGCTCTAGGAAGAGTCTTGGTGGTTCCAAACATCTTCCATTTAAGAATGATGATGGCCACAGTGTTCTTAGGGACCTTCAATGGTGCAAAAATGTTGCTCGACACGTTCCTGTCTCGGAGCTTTAAGGACAATCCTTCGACCTCATGGCTGGGGTTTTTGCTCTGACATACAATGTCAACTGTGGCACAGGTGTGTGCCTTTCCAAATCATGTCCAATCAATTGAATTTACGACAAGTGGACTCCAATCAAGTTACAGAAACATTTCAAGGATGGTCAATGTTAACAGGATGCACCTGAGCTCGATTTTTGAGTCTCATAGCAAAGGGTCTTAATACTTATGCCAATAAGGTATTTCTGTATTTTTTTTCTTAATACATTTTCACAAAAAAACGTAACCTGTTTTTGCTTTGTAATTATGGGGTATTGTGTTTCGATTGATGAGGATTTCTATTCATTTAATCCATTTTAGAATAAGGGTGTAACATAACACAATGTGGAAAAAGTCAACGGGTCTGAATACTTTCTGAATACTTACATTCAGCCGAATTGAAGGAAAATGATCAAACACAGAGAGACAAAAGACAAATTATTTTGTGTTTTTTTTTTCCTTTTTGGGGGCCTGGCTTCCCTTGGCATCCATGAATACACGCCACTGTGTCCAAGTATTAATTAACACAACGTTCTATGTTGAACCTCGAATAGAAGAACTTACAGGACTAGGCGGAATAATTATCATATCACACAATTCTTGTAGCCTACATTAAAGCCAATGCATGAGAATTGTGAATACAAAATGTACTTTTCCCGACCAATGAGTGGAAAATGTAAATGTCCCATACCTCAAGTCAATTTCCCCTTCTTACGTTTCATATGTTGAGGCCTGATAAAGTGATAACTATGCTATATACAACTTGTTAAACCATCAGAGCCAGAGGAAATATATTATAAATAAGCAGGAAAGTAACAGAGTGGTGATAACATTTCCCCTACTGTTTGGGGAGGATGCGTGGCTAATGAAATGGACCATACGGGAGACATACTGCTGATACAGGGGTAAGTACAGAGTTATTGCTGCTCCTCACCTCTCCCGGGCAAGACTTAGGCATAACTAGGAGCAGCCTACGGATGGGCCCCTCCATATTCACCATCCACCATCCAACCTCTTATCTAAAAACCACTAATAACAGCCAGACTATGGGTTGCCTTGCATTGCCTTCTCAAGTGCATCAGCCATCCGCAAGAGGCACACGTATGTTCCACTCTGAGCTGTTTTAATCAGGGAGGGCGTGGCATCACACTGCAGAGCCATACATCCTGCAGATTGTTCATAATCAGCCCATCCTGAGAGGAGCCAGGCAGCTACACAGGCCTGTCGTTCCAGCAGCAATTAGCATACCGGTACGCTAATAAGGATGTGTGTGGAACTCTTCATAGTAATTAAAGTGTTGACTCACAAAAGGGTTCTGAGGGTTGGATACAACAGCTCATCGATTATTGCGAAGAGAGGAACAAAATCCCAAATCCCCTATTACAGGCGCTGAGTCACTGGCTTACTGGTGCTCCTCCATTCCGTCCCTAGGAGGGGTGCATCACTTGAGTGGGTTGAGTCACTGACGTGATCTTCCTGTCTGGGTATGGCACCCCCCCCCCCCCTTCGGTTCTGCCGTGGGGGCGATCTTTGCGGGCTATACTCGACCTTGTCTCAGGATGGTAAGTTGGTGGTTGAAGATATCCCTCTAGTGGTGTAGGGGCTGTGCTTTGGCAAAGTGGGCAGGGTTATATCCTGCCTGTTTGACCCTGTCTGGGGCTATCATCGGATGGGACCACAGTGTCTCCTGACCCCTCCTGTCTCAGCCTCCAGTATTTATGCTGCAGTAGTTTATGTGTCGGGGGCTAGGGTCAGTATGTTATATCTGGAGTACTTCTCCTGTCCTATCCGGTGTCCTGTGTGAATTGAAGTATGCTCTCTCTAATTCTCTCTTTCTCTCTTTCTTTCTCTCTCTCTGAGGACCTGAACCCTAGGACCATGCCTCAGGACTACCTGGCATGATGACTCCTTGCTGTCCCCAGTCCACCTGGCCGTACTGCTGCTCCAGTTTCAACTGTTCTGCCTGCGGCTATGGAACCCTGGCCTGTTCACAGGACCAGCTACCTGTCCCAGACCTGCTGTTTTCAACTCTCTAGAGACAGCAGGAGCGGTAGAGATACTCTTAACTATCGGCTATGAAGAGCCAACTGACATTTACTCCCTGAGGTGCTGACTTGCTACACCCTCAACAACTACTGTGAATATTATTATTTGACCATGCTGGTCATTTATGAACATTTGAACATCTTGGCCATGTTCTGTTATTATCTCTACCTGGCACAGCCAGAAGAGGACGACCAGCCCTCATAGCCTGGTTCCTCTCTAGGTTTCTTCCTAGGGCTTTTAGGCTGGGTTTCTGTATAGCACTTTGAGATATCAGCTGATGTAGAAGGGCTATATAAATACATTTGATTTGATTTGATATACAGCCGGAATATAGTTGTGAAGTCAGTGAAGCTATCGAATAAAGTGTTTCTGTTGAGTGAATCGCCTCCATGAAAAGAAACAAAGAGATATAAATATGACAGTCAATGGGTCAATGTCTTTGTTGTTTCAAGCCCTCCAGATGGCCCATTAAGTGAAGAATCAAGATTTAACAACAACAATTATGTTAAGATCCCAACAGTATGACCAGAATTTAAACACCTGCAGAGGTCCTTACAACTAATTTAGCACCAATCCTTTGAGTGAGACAATAACTCAGGACAAATTATATGAAGAAACTCAATAAAAATTTAGCCAAGTGATAAAACAGAACAACACAAACCACTGCACCTTCTGGGCACAGTGGAAATAAGGCCTCATTAGGCAGATGGAAATGATTCAAATGAGTTAATATGAAGTAGTCCCCCAGTGCAAGGCTGTATGGGTAAAAAAGAGCAGAGTTTAGATTATTTGCTCATAGCCCCAAAAAAACATTCAAAATAAGATGAAAATAGAGAGAGAAAAAAACTGTACATGCAGAGTTGAGGTTTAAACATATAAAGAAAACAGGCTTATGAAAACCTCCAAGTGAATAAATGATAGCATGCTGTGTTTAACTTACATGCCAAAAGCTATAGAAGTCTTATCAAGTTGTAAAGTGACCACCTTGTGACCGCCTTGATCTGTTTACAATCAAAACCAAATCCTATCCATAAAACCTCATGCTCATGGTATATTTAAATAAGATAACAAGACTTATAACATTCCACCACATTACTACTTCTACTGTATCCCCATCCTCTCAAATCAAAAAACCTAGCCATTGGGTAGGCTAGATAGCTTCATTAATTCAATCCATGTCTATTTCCCTTAGCCAGTAGCTTATCTAGTCCTAGAATCATAATAGAATAGAAAAGATGTCAGGGACAAGAGGCTGGGAAGGGATGGGGGAATGTTCCTCTCTGGTAACACCTAGTCTAATGTCTCCTCTCCTTTATCGTGTTTTAATAAAGTAATGTCATTGTAACAGCTTTGGGTGTCTATTCATGTGGCTGTTCCTGGGAACTACATAGCCATCCCCGATCTCCTACTACACCACTTTGTCCTGGCGGTACCTTGACCCCCTTATTATCATCATCTCTGAGTTCCATTTCCAGTCATTTCCCAGATAAATACAGTGACTCCATTCTTCAATTTGTTCCTGGCATTGCCTGCAGACATGATATTGATTTACTATTTTTCCTACACAGCTTATGGCTTTGTCCAGACATATTGAAAAAACACAATAGCGAAAAGCAGTAAATCTGCAATTTACACTTCCTCCTGCACAACAATGTGCTTGCATCATCTCCATTTTTCAGGTTGCAGGCCTTGAGTGTGCTGTCATAAAGCCACAGATAGCCCATGTGATGTTATTAGATACACATGCTGTGTAAGAAACAGATTTGGTTTATGGAACACTCCCATCATCCCTCCATTCCCCATCCATATCCAGTGCTATAATTATACTTAAAGGCATTTTTATTCCACTTTCAGACCGTTTTAAATAAGAAGCACCAAACCCAGGCATATCTTCAAAGTGCAGTTATGTCGCTGTAACTTTGAGAAAAAAAGAGTGGGGGATATGCAAATCTGATGGCGTCCTATAAACATGATGGTGACTTCCTCTTTTGTTTGTCATCCACAAGTAGGCTACTCGTATGAATCAAATCAAATCAAAGTTTATTTGTCACGTGCGCCGAATACAACAGGCTCTAACCAATAGTGCAAAAAAGGTATTACGTGAACAATAAGTAGGTAAAGAAATAAAACAACAGTAAAAAGACAGGTGATATACAGTAGCGAGGCTATAAAAGTAGCGAGGCTATAAAAAGTAGCGAGGCGCACATACAGACACACCGTTTAGTCAGGCTGATTGAGGTAGTATGTACATGTAGATATGGATTAAAGTGACTATTCATATATGATGAACAGAGAGTAGCAGTAGCGTAAAGAGGGGTTGGCGTGTGGTGGGTGGGACACAATGCAGATAGCCTGGTTAGCCAATGTGCGGGAGCCCTGGTTGTTTGGCCCAATTGAGGTAGTATGTACATGAATGTATAGTTAAAGGGACTATGCATAAATGATAAACAGAGAGTAGCAGCAGCTTAAAAATAGGGGTTGGGGAGGCACACAATGCAAATAGTCCGGGTAGCCATTTTATTACCTGTTCAGGAGTCGTATGGCTTAAAAACTGTTGAGAAGCCTTTGTCCTAGACTTGGAACTCCGGTACGCGTGCCATACGGTAGTAGAGAGAACAGTCTATGACTAGAGTGGTTTGGGTCTTTGACCATTTTTGCCTTCCTCCGACACCGCCTGGTGTAAAGGTCCTGAATGGCAGGCAGCTTAGCCCCAGTGATGTACTGGGCCGTACACACTACCCTCTGTAGTGCATTGTGGGCCGTACCTGTTATGCAGGTGAATGAGGACCCAAAAGCGACTTAGCGAAAACAGAGTCTTTAATCCAGAAAGGAAATATGCAATACTCCTAGACAAATCGGAGGCGGTAAATAAAGCATAACAAACAATTCCACTCGTAATGACGAGAACAGACTGGAGACTCGATCATAAACTGTAGGTTGCCTCGGGAAGGCACTTGACCGTAGCAGACTCAGACACCTGCTCACCAGCATCTGAGGGAAACACGACACGACAGGGCGATACAAAGACACAGCACGGTGAACAATATACAAGGATCCGACAGGACAGAAACGGAAAACAAGGGGAGAAATAGGGACTCTAATCAGGGGAAAAGATAGGGAACAGGAGTGGAAAGACTAAATGATTGATTAGGGAAATAGGAACAGCTGGGAGCAGGAACGGAATGATAGAGAAGAAGAGAGAGAGGGAGGGAGAGAGAAAAAGAGCGAACCTAAAAAAGACCAGCAGGGAAAACGAACAGAAGGAAAAGCAAAATGACAAGACAATATAAGACAAAACATGACAGTACCCCCACTCACCGAGCGCCTCCTGGCGCACTCGAGAGAATCCTGGCGGCAACGGAGGAAATCATCAATCAGTGAACGGTCCAGCACGTCCCGAGACGGAACCCAACTCCTCTCCTCAGGACCGTAACCTCCCAATCCACTAAGTATTGGTGACCCCGTCCCCGAACGCATGTCCATGATCCTCACGTACCTTGTAAATAGGTGCGCTCTCGACAGGACGGGAGGGGAGGGAAAGAACGAAGCAGGGTGCGAAGAAAGGGCTTGACACAGGAGACATGGAAGACAGGATGGACGCGACGAAGATGTCGCGGGAAGAAGCAGTCGCACAGCGACAAGGATTGACGACCTGGGAGACGGAGCGGACCAATGAACCGCGGAGTCAACTTACGAGAAGCTGTCGTAAGAGGAAGGTTGCGAGTGGAAGCCACACTCTCTGGCACGCAACAATACCTTGGACTCTTAATCCCTCGTTTATTGGCGGCTCTCACAGTCTGTGCCCTGTAACGGCCAAAGTGCAGACCTCACCCTCCTCCAGGTGCGCTCTAGCGTTGGACAAACGCTTGAGCGGAGGCAGCTGGACTCGGCAAGCTGGGATGAGAACAGAGGAGCTGGTAACCCAGACTACTCTGAAACGGAGACTAAGATGACGAAGGAAGCGAGTTGTGGCGTATTCTGCCCAGGGAGCTGTTCTGCCCAAGACGCAGGGTTTCTGAAAGAAGGCTGCGTAGTATGCGACCAATCGTCTGATTGGCCCTCTCTGCTTGACCGTTAGACTGGGGATGAAAACCCGGAAGAGAGACTGACGGACGCGCAATCAAACGACAGAACTCCCTCCAAAACTGTGACGTGAATTGCGGGCCTCTGTCTGAAACGGCGTCTAACGGGAGGCCATGAATTCTGAACACATTCTCGATGATGATTTGTGCCGTCTCCTTAGCGGAAGGAAGTTTAGCGAGGAATGAAATGTGCCGCCTTAGAGAACCTATCGACAACCGTAAGAATCACAGTCTTCCCGCAGACAAAGGCAGACCGGTAATGAAGTCTAGGGCGATGTGAGACCATGGTCGAGAAGGAATGGGAAGCGGTCTGAGACGACCGGCAGGAGGAGAGTTACCTGACTTAGTCTGCGCGCAGTCCGAACAAGCAGCCACGAAACGGCGCGTGTCACGCTCCTGAGTCGGCCACCAAAAGCGCTGGCGAATAGAAGCAAGAGTGCCTCGAACGCCGGGATGACCAGCTAACTTGGCAGAGTGAGCCCACTGAAGAACAGCCAGACGAGTAGAAACAGGAACGAAAAAGAAGGTTACTAGGACAAGCGCGCGGCGACGCAGTGTGCGTGAGTGCTTGCTTAACCTGTCTTTCAATTCCCCAGACTGTCAACCCGACAACACGCCCATAAGGAAGAATCCCTCGGGATCAGTAGAAGCCACAGAAGAACTAAAAAGACGGGATAAGGCATCAGGCTTGGTGTTCTTGCTACCCGGACGGTAAGAAATCACAAACTCGAAACGAGCGAAAAACAACGCCCAACGAGCTTGACGAGCATTAAGTCGTTTGGCAGAACGGATGTACTCAAGGTTCTTATGGTCTGTCCAAACGACAAAGGAACGGTCGCCCCCTCCAACCACTGTCGCCATTCGCCTAGGGCTAAGCGGATGGCGAGCAGTTCGCGGTTACCCACATCATAGTTGCGTTCAGCTGGCGACAGGCGATGAGAAAAATAAGCGCAAGGATGAACCTTATCGTCAGACTGGAAGCTGGGATAGAATGGCTCCCACGCCTACCTCTGAAGCGTCAACCTCGACAATGAATTGTCTAGTGACGTCAGGAGTAAGAGGATAGGGAGCGGACGTAAAACGTTCTTTTAGAAGATCAAAAGCTCCCTGGGCGGAACCGGACCACTTAAAACACGTCTTGACAGAAGTAAGAGCTGTGAGAGGGGCAGCAACTTGACGAAATTACGAATGAAACGCCCGATAGAAATTAGCGAAACCTAGAAAGCGCTGCAACTCGACACGTGACCTTGGAACGGGCCAATCACTGACAGCTTGGACCTTAGCGGAATCCATCTGAATGCCTTCAGCGGAAATAACGGAACCGAGAAAAGTAACGGAGGAGACATGAAAAGAGCACTTCTCAGCCTTCACGTAGAGACAATTCTCTAAAGGCGCTGGAGAACACGTCGAACGTGCTGAACATGAATCTCGAGTGACGGTGAAAAAATCAGGATATCGTCAAGGTAGACAAAAACAAAGATGTTCAGCATGTCTCTCAGAACATCATTAACTAATGCCTGAAAAACAGCTGGCGCATTGGCGAGACCAAACGGCAGAACCCGGTACTCAAAATGCCCTAAGGAGTGTTAAACGCCCGTTTTCCACTCGTCCCCCCTCTCTGATGCGCACGAGATGGTAAGCGTCGAAGCTGTCCAACTTAGTAAAGCACCTGGCTCCCTGCAGAATCTCGAAGGCTGATGACATAAAGCGGATAACGATTCTTAACCGTTATGTCATTCAGCCCGATAATCCACACAGGGCGCAGAGTACCGTCCTTTTTCTTAACAAAAAAACCCCGCCCCGGCCGGGAGAGGAAGAAGGCACTATGGTACCGGCGTCAAGAGACACAGACAAATAATCCTCGAGAGCCTTACGTTCGGGAGCCGACAGAGAGTATAGTCTACCCCGAGGAGGAGTGGTCCCCGGAAGGAGATCAATACTACAATCATACGACCGGTGAGGAGGAAGGGAGTTGGCCCGGGACCGACTGAAAACCCGTGCGCAGATCATGATATTCCTCCGGCACTCCTGTCAAATCGCCAGGTTCCTCCTGAGAAGTGGGGACAGAAGAAACGGGAGGGATGGCAGACATTAAACACTTCACATGACAAGAAACGTTCCAGGATAGGATAGAATTACTAGACCAATTAATAGAAGGATTATGACATACTAGCCAGGGATGACCCAAAACAACAGGTGTAAAGGTGAACGAAAAATCAAAAATAAATAGTCTCTCTGTGGTTACCAGATACTGTGAGGGTTAAAGGTAGTGTCTCAAATCTGATACTGGGAAGATGACTACCATCTAAGGCGAACATGGGCGTAGGCTTGTCTAACTGTCTGAAAGGAATGTCATGTTTCCCGAGCCCATGCCCGTCCATGAAACAACCCTCAGCCCCAGAGTCTATCAAGGCACTGCATGTAGCACCTGAACCGGTCCAGCGTAGATGGACCGACATAGTAGTACAGGATCTAGATGGAGAGACCTGAGTAGTAGCGCTCACCAGTAGCCCTCCGCTTACTGATGAGCTCTGGCTTTTACTGGACATGAATTGACAAAATGTCCAGCAAGTCCGCCAATAGAGGCACAGGCGGTTGGTGATCCTCCGTTCCCTCTCCTTAGTCGAGATGCGAATACCTCCCAGCTGCATGGGCTCAGTCTCTGAGCCAGAGGAGGGAGATAGTTTGCGATGCGGAGCAGGGAAACACCGTTGACGCGAGCTCTCTTCCACGAGCTTGGTGACGAAGATCTACCCGTCGTTCTATGCGGATGGCGAGAGCAATCAAAGAGTCCACACTGGAAGGAACTCCCGGGAGGAATCTCATCTTTAACCACTGCGTGGAGTCCCTCCAGAAACGAGCGAGCAGCGCCGGCTCGTTCCAGTCACTAGAGGCAGCAAGAGTGCGAAACTCTATAGAGTAATCCGTTATGGATCGATCACCTTGGCATAGGGAAGCCAGGGCCCTAGAAACCTCCCTACCAAAAACTGAACGGTCAAAAACCCGAATCATCTCCTCTTTAAAGTTCTGGTAATTGTTAGAACAATCAGCCCTTGCCTCCCAGATAGCTGTGCCCCACTCTCGAGCCCGGCCAGTAAGGAGTGATATGACGTAAGCAACCCGAGCTCTCTCTCTAGAGTATGTGTTGGGTTGGAGAGAGAACACAATATCACACTGGGTGAGAAAGGAGCGGCACTCCGTGGGCTGCCCGGAGTAACAAGGTGGGTTATTAACCCTAGGTTCCGGAGGCTCGGCAGACCAGGAAGTAACAGGTGGCACGAGGCAGAAGACTCTGGAACTGTCCAGAGAGGTCGGAAACCTGAGCGGCCAGGTTCTCCACGGCATGACGAGCAGCAGACAATTCCTGCTCGTGTCTGCCGAGCATGGCTCCTGGATCTCGACGGCAGTGTTACGAGCGTCTGTAGTCGCTGGGTCCATTCTTTGGTCGGATCCTTCTGTTATGCAGGTGAATGAGGACCCAATAGCGACTTGGCGAAAACAGAGTCTTTAATCCAGAAAAGGAAATATGCAATACTCCCAGACAAACTGAGCGGTAAATAAAGCATAACAAACAATTCCACTCGTAATGACGAGAACAGACTGGAGACTCGACGCAAACTGTAGGTTGCCTCGGGAAGGCACTTGACCGTAGCAGACTCAGACACCTGCTCACCACGCAGCATCTGAGGGAAACACGATACGACAGGGCGATACAAAGACACAGCACGGTGAACAATATACAAGGATCCGACAGGACAGAAACGGAAAACAAGGGGAGAAATAGGGACTCTAATCAGAGGAAAAGATAGGAACAGGAGGAAAGACTAAATGATTGATTAGGGAAATAGGAACAGCTGGGAGCAGGAACGGAACGATAGAGAGAAGAGAGAGAGGGAGGGAGAGAGAAAAAAGGGAACGAACCTAAAAAGACCAGCAGGGGGAAAACGAACAGAAGGAAAAGCAAAATGACAAGACAATATAAGACAAAACATGACA
>NW_025751661.1:0-14629 GCF_021184085.1 Oncorhynchus gorbuscha
TGTTTGCTTCCGTTCAATTGTATTGCTACTACAGTTTGTGAATGTTCTGATTTCTCCAGAATTAACACAGGGTATGGTTATCTAAAACAAATAATTGCTGAGCATCATAGGCTATTCAAGTATTTGTTTCCTAATAAGAATCTTTTAACTGAACATCATTTCATGATCCTCTGTGTATAAGGACTATTGTCGCGATTCCTCACACACATTGTATGTAATGAAGCTAAACAAAACTTACTTAAATTACTATCGTGGTAACGACACTCGAGTCACATTTGTGCCTGTGAGATTGAGTCTGACTAGTAGAAGCAGTGTCTTCTCTTCCCAAGCAGTTGAAACGCAAACATTGTTTTGTTCACAAGCTAGGTTGTTAACTGTCTGAATGCACTGTACATTTCTCGGGCACCTTGACTTTTCCCACATTTTGTTACAGCCTTATTCCAAAATGGGTTAAATTATTATTATTAATCTACACACAACACCCCATAATGACAAAACAAAAAAATGTTTTTTTTAGCAAATGTATATTTAAAAACTTCACTTCAGAACCTTTACTCAGTACATTGTTGATGCACCTTTGGCAGCAATTACAGCATTGAGTCTTTTTGGGTGTGACGCTACAAGCTTAGCACACCAATATTTGTGGAGTTTATCCCATTCTTCTGTGAAGATCCTCTTAAGCTCTGTCAGGTTGGATGTGGAGTGCCACTGCACAGCTATTTTAAGAGTCTCTCCAGAGATGTTCAATCAGGTTCAGGTCCGGGCTATGGCTGGGCCATTCAGGACATTCAGAGACTTGTCCCAGCCACTCCTCGCGTTGCCTTGGCTGTGGCTCAGGGTCGTTGTCCTGTTGGAAGATGAACCATCAACTCAGTCCTGAGTCCTAGCGAGCACCCTAGACGAGTTTTCATCTAGGACCTCTCTGTACTTCGCTCCGTTCATCTTTGCCTCAATCCTAATCTACTCTCCCAGTCCCTGCCGCTGAAAAACATCTCTGCAGAATGAAACTGCCACCAATATTCTTCCAGCTTTCCACCAGACGTGACACTTGGTATTCACGCCAAGAGTTCAACCAGAATATTGTTTCTGATGGTCTGAGGTCTCTTTAGGTGCTTGTTTGACAAACTCAAGCAGGCTGTCAGATGCCTTACTGAGGAGTGGCTTCTGTCTGGCCACACTACCATAAAGGCCTGATTGGTGGAGGCTGCAAAGATGTTTGTCCTTCTGCAAGGTTCTACCATTTCCCACAGGAACTCTGGAGCTCTGTCAGAATGAACATTGGGTTCTTGGTCACCCTCCCCTGACCAACGAACCTACCAGGTACAACCCTAAATCCGTAACCATGGGCACCCTGTTAGATATCATCCTGACCAATCTTTCCTCTAACATACACTTCTGTTGTCTTAAACCAGGATCTTATTGATCACGGCCTCATTGCCTGCGTCAGCAAGCAGGCCCTTTCTGACCTGGAGTACCCTGGAAGAATAGACCTCATCCTGTCAGTAGAGGATGCCTGGTTGCTCTTTAGTTCTTTCCTCACCATCTTAAATAAGCATGTCCCATTAAAAAAATGTAGAACTAAGAACAGATATATCCCTTGGTTCACCCCAAACTTGACTGCCCTTGACCAGCACAAAAACATCCTGTGGCATTCTGCATTAGCATCTAATAGCCCCCACGATATGCAACTTTTTAAGGACGTCAGGAACCAATATACACAGTCAGTTAGGAAAGCCAAGGCTAGCTTTTTCAAACAGAAATTTGCATCCTGTAGCACCTATATACATCCTGCCCTGCTTTTCTAAAATCTTTGAAAGCCAAGTTAACAAACAGATCACCGACCATTTCGAATCCCACCGTACCTTCTCCACTATGCAATCTGGTTTCCAAGCTGGTCATGGGTGTACCTCAACCACGCTCAAGGTCCTAAATGACATCACAACCGCCATCGATAAAAGACAATAATGTGCAGCCGTCTTCATCGACCTGGCCAAGGCTTTCGACTCTGTCAATCACCATATTCTTATCGGCAGACTCAGTAGCCTCGGTTTTTCTAATGACTGCCTTGCCTGGTTCTCCAACTACTTTACAGACAGAGGTCAGTGTGTCAAATCGGAGGGCATGTTGTCCGGTCCTCTGGCAGTCTCTATGGGGCCGCCACAGGGTCCAATTCTCGGGCCGACTCTTCACTGTATATATCAATGATGTTGCTCTTGCTGCGGACGATTCCCTTATCCACCTCTACGCAGACGAAACCATTCTGTATACTTCTGGCCCTTCCTTGGACATTGTGCTATCTAACCTCCAAACGAGCTTCAATGCCATACAACTCTCCTTCTAAGGGCTCCAACTGCTCTTAAACGCTAGTAAAACCAAATGCATGCTTTTCAACCGTTCGCTGCCTGTACCCACACGCCCGACTAGCATCACCACCCTGGATGGGACCGACCTAGAATATGTGGACATCTATAAGTACCTAGGTGTCTGGCTAGACTGTAAACTCTCCTTCCATACTCATATCAAACACTCAAATTCAAAATCAAATCTAGAATCGGCTTTCTATTTCGCAACAAAGCCTCCTTCACTCACGCCGCCAAACTTACCCTCGTAAAACTGACTATCCTACCGATCCTCGACTTCGGCGATGTCATCTACAAAATGTCTTCCAATACTCTACTTAGCAAACTGGATGCAGTTTATCACAGTGCCATCCGCTTTGTTACTAAAGCACCTTATACCACCCACCACTGCGACCTGTATGCTCTAGTCGGCTGGCCCTTGCTACATATTAGTCGCCAGATCCACTGGCTCCAGGTCATCTACAAGTCCATGCTAGGTAAAGCTCCGCCTTATCTCAGTTCTCTGGTCACGATGGCAACACCCACCCATAGCACGCGCTCCAGCAGGTATATCTCACTGATCATCCCTAAAGCCAACACCTCATTTGGCCGCCTTTCCTTCCAGTTCTCTGCTGCCTGTGACTGGAGCGAATGGCGAAAATCGTTGAAGTTGGAGACTTATCTCCCTCACCAACTTTAAACATCTGCTATCTGAGCAGCTAACCGATCGCTGCAGCTGTACATAGTTGTAACGGTTTTCTTTAGGAGAAGTAGAGGCGGACCAAAATGCAGCGTGGTTTCTTTGATTCATGTTTAATAACGAAAGATAAACATGAACACTACAAAAACAATAAACGTGGAAAACCAAAAACAGCCCTATCTGGTGCAAAACACAGAGACAGGAACAATCACCCACAAACACGTGAAACCCAGGCTACCTAAATATGGTTCCCAATCAGAACCAATGACTAACACCTGCCTCTGATTGAGAACCATATCGAACCAGACATAGAAATAGACAAACAAGACATCAACATAGAATGCCCAATCAGATCACACCCTGACCAACCAAAACATAGGAAACATACAATGCAAACTATGGTCAGGGTGTGACAATGATCCATCGGTAAATAGCCCACCAATTCACCTACCTCATCCCCATACTGTTTTTATTTATTTACTTTTCTTCTACTCTTTGCACCAGTATCTCTACCTGCACATGACCATCTGATCATTTATCACTCCAGTGTTAATCTGCTAAATTGTAATTATTTCGCTACCTCATGCCTTTTGCACATAATGTATATAGACTCTTTTTTTTAATAAAAAAAAAAAAATAATAATAATAAATTCTACTGTGTTATTGACTTGTTAATTGTTTACTCCATGTGTAACTCTGTGTACCTGTCTGTTCACACTGCTATGCTTTATCTTGGCCAGGTCGCAGTTGTAAATGAGAACTTGTTCTCAACTAGCCTACCTGGTTAAATAAAGGTGAAATAAAATGTAAAAAAATAAAATTATGTCAGTGGCCAGCTGAGGGCTCTCAGAGTGATTCTTACATAAAAGCCAGAGGTAGTCATTTTTCCTCTCGCTCCTACTGAAAAGCCAATTGTCCCAGTTGATATATTATCAAATAGATTTGAAAAACACCTTGAAGATTGATTCTAAAAAACGTTTGCCATGTTTCTGAATACATCAAAACCATGAAATAACATATTAAATCATGTAGTAACCAAAAATGTATTAAACAAATGAAAATATAATTTATATTTGAAATTCTTCAAAGAACAGCTCAAATAAGCGAAGAGAAATGACAGTCCATTACTTTAACATTTACATTTACATTTAAGTCATTTAGCAGACGCTCTTATCCAGAGCGACTTACAAACTTTAAGACATGAGTCAGTCAATCTGGAACATTTCAAGAACTGAAACAATGTCTTCAAGTGCAGTCGCAAAAACCAAGCGCTATGATGAAACTGTCTCTCATGAGGACTGTCAAAGGAAAGGAAGACCCAAAGTTACCTCTGCTAAAGAGAGTTACCAGCCTTAGAAATGTCAGCCTTCACAGAGTTCAAGTAACAGACACATCTCAACATCAACTGTTCAGAGGAGACTGTGTGAATCAGGCCAGAAACCACAACTAAAGGACACCAATAAGAAGAGACAAAGAGACTTGCTTGGGCCAAAACACGAGCAATGGACATTAGACCGTGGAAAATCTTTCTTGGTCTGATGAGTCCTAATTCGAGATTTATGGTTCCAAACAGTGTCTTTGTGAGACGAGTAGGTTAACGGATTATCTCCACATGTGTGGTTCCCACCATGAAGCATGGCTGATGAGGTGTGATGGTGCTTGCGAGTGACACTGTCAGTGATTTATTTAGTCAAGGCACACTCAACCAGCATGTCTACCACAGCATTCTGCAGCGATACACCATCTGGGGTGGTTAATTTCTTTTTACTATCAAAATGAGAGATAAACTTATCACACAAGTCAGAGTTATACTTAAACTAAATCTTTATTAGTGAATAAATGAATAATAAATTAATAAGGGAGCAGGTCAACACACACACACATAAAGTGAATCGATTGAGTGCTCTACAATAATGATGGCTGGTCGACAAATCACCCTCAAATGATTAGTTGAGAGCCCCGAGACAAAGGTACATCTATAGCCAAGATACAACCCCTTCAGTCTACATTACAAACAACAGATGTATGGAATGGGTTACAAGGTTAAGATTTGTATGAAAGATACTTTATAATTCACAGCAGACAGTATCTGCTGTAAAAACAATTCTCATTATGTAGAGACCAAGGCCTGGTACCTTATATAGAACATAAACATTAATAATAATATAATAATATATGCCATTTAGCAGACGCTTTTATCCAAAGCGACTTACAGTCATGTGTGCATACATTCTACGTTGCATAAAACAAACATTTGATACAATAAAAGTATTATAACATTCCCTCACACATCCCATCTGGTTTGCGTTTATCGATACTATAATTTGTTTTTCAACAGGACAATGACCCAACACACAAGCTGTATAAGGGCTATTGACCAAGAAGGAGAGCGATGGTGTGCTGCATCAGATGACGCAACCCTCAACCCGATGGTTTGGGATGGAAGGTTGGACCGCAGCGTGAGAGAAAAACAGCCAACAAGTGCTCAGCATATGGGAACTCCTTTAAGGTTGTTGGAAAAGCATTCCAGGTGAAGCTGGTTGAGAGAATGCCAAAAGTGTGTAAAGCTGTCATCAAGGCAAAGGGTGGCTACTTTGAAGAATCTCAAAAATATATATATTTGGATTTGTTTTACACTTTTTTGGTTACTACATGATTCCTTGTGTTGTTTCATAATTTGATGTCCTCACTATTATTTTACAATGTTGAAAATAGTACAAATAAAGAAAAACACTTGAATGAGTATGTGTGTCCAAACCTTGACTCGTACTTGTCACGTTCTGACCTTTATTTCCTTTGTTTTGTCATTATTTAGTATGGTCAGGGCGTGAGTTGGGGTGGGCAGTCTGTGTGTTTTTTCTATGATTTGGTATTTCTATAGTCTTCAGCTTGGGTATGGTTCTCAATCAGAGGCAGCTGTCATTAGTTGTCTCTGATTGAGAATCATACTAGGTAGCCTGGGTTTCACTGTGTGTTTGTGGGTCTTTGTTCCTGTGTCTGTGTTTGCACCAGATAGGGCTGTTTTGGGTTTTTTCACGTTTCTTGTTTTGTTAATTTGTTCATGTGTACATTTCGTATTAAAAGAAACCATGGACACTCACCACACCGCATATTGGTCCTCCGATCCTTTTCGCCTCTCCTCTTCGGAAGAAGAGGAGGAAATCAAATGTTATTCTTGTTCTGAGAAATTAAGGCTATTCCATGCGAGAAACTGTCAAGAAACTGAAGATCTCATACAACGCTGTACTACTCCCTTCACGGAACAACGCAAACTGACTTGTGCTGTGTGTGTGTGTGTCTGCATGTGTGTGTGTTGCTTCACAGTCTCCGCTATTCCATAAGGTGTTTTTTTAATCTGTTTTTTTTTAAATGTAATTATACTGCTGGCATGAGTGACTTGATGTGGAATAGAGTTCCATGTAGTCTTGGCTTTATTTAGTACTGTGCGCCTTCCATAGTCTGTTCTGAACTTGGGGACTGTGAAGAGAACTCTTGTGGCATGTCTTGTGGGGTATGCATGGGTATCCGAGCTGTGTGCCAGTAGTTTAGACAGACATTCAACATGTCAATGCCTCTCATAAATACAAGCAGTGATTAAGTCGATCTCTCCTCCACTTTGAGCCAGGAGAGATTAACATACATATTATTAATATTAGCTCTCTGTGTACATCCAGGCCAGCCAGCTGCCCTGTTCTGAACCTTTACAATTTTCCTAAGTCTTTTTGCGGCACCTGACCACACGACTGATCAGCTTAAAAGGGTTTATTTACAACCTACAGGGTATAAGATGTTGGGCATAGTTTTATAGAGTCTGACATAACCTCAAACTTGAGTTTATTTTTCACCAATGAGAACCAAGGGGCCTAGCTTGGTCCTTCATGACTAGGAAAGGCCTCGCCTCCTAGGCCGTAGAAAGTCCTACATCTCGTTAGATCAGAACAGAATAGATCAACAGTGATTCATATTACCGGTTTGCATCCTTGTAAAGGACTGCTGTGTTTGCCTGCATAACACATACTTTTTGTCTACCCAATGATATGGTAATATGGGTTATTTGATATATAAGCTTCAGTAACAAAATAATGCCCCGGTTCTTAATAACACTTTAAGATACATTAAAGGTGTAGAATGTGTTATGTAAATTAGACAGTCACAGATGATTTTTTTTCAGAATAACTGTTCAGGGCATAGTACTTTCCATTCAGCTTCAGGCAACTTTGATGTAATGCTTGATCACACATGTAGTGACTACTTCTATCCGTCACGCCCATTGGTGCTTATCCATTATTCACTGGATATATCAATGTAATTACAGACAACACAATGTAACCAGGGCTCATACGTGGCAAAGTAAGCTCTAACACCATTGCCATGAAGCCTAGTAGGCGTCTGGGCAGAGGCAGTAGGCCTACAATGCTGGCATATGCTTTGTTATAATAGCCTAAATATATAACATGATTGACACAACCTTAATAATCCTCATTAAACAGCCTTGGAAGTGCCGTAATTGTAAGCCAACGTAATTCATTATTTTATTTTAACCTGTTTAACTGCATTGATATGGCTTCATAGATCACAATCCAGATTCGGTATAGTTGCAATTACCATGCAGCTGCACCAGGGGAATTTAAACAAAACATATTGTTTTGCAGGTCTTCTGTTTCCCCCATTTATTGATGAATCAATTTCCCATTCCCCATTCAAATACCTTCATTGATACCACATAAAAAAAGACACATTTTACTCAATCTGGCAACCCTCATAAAATTTGACATAGTACCAGTATCACAAATTATTAAGCAAAAACAAGCATAGAAAACAGCATTGGCATTAATAAAAAATAAAAAAAACGTAAGACTACTATTGTATTATAAGTATTTCGGTGGCATCCTGATTGATTCTTATGCATTTTTTATAGAGATAATTGTGGAACACAAAAAGACAGCGTATAACACCATTGCCCAAAATGCATTGCTCCAATAACTTTCAAAATATTGTTCAGTTGTATTTTTGTAACGACGTTAGCCTGTTGTAAGAAATAGTCAGACCCCGAAATGCAGCGTGTAGGTTATTCATGACTTTCATGAAGGAATTGCGGTACATGAAATAACTGAAATACGAAAACAACAAACGGAACGAGAAACCTATTACAGCCTATCTGGTGAACACTACACAGAGACAGGAACAAACACCCACAAAATACAACGCGAACTCAGGCTTCCTAAATACGGTTCTCAATCAGAGACAACGACAAGCACCTGACTCTGATTGAGAATCGCCTCAGGCAGCCAAGCCTAACTAGACACACCCCTAATCAGCCGCAATCCCAAATACTACAAACCCCAATACGAAAAACAACATATAAACCCATGTCACACCCTGGCCTACCCAAACGTATAACAAAAACACAAAATACAATGACCAAGGCGTGACAATTTTCCTATAAATGAAGTCGCACAAAAGTGTGTATTTTCATAGGGAAGTTGCACAAAAATGAGTGTGTTTTCCTAATTAAGCCACACAAAAACACACAATCTGCTGAAATATGTTTTTAAACATATTTGCATGAATCGAGTGTGAGAGTGTGTTGCCAATGTAGACGTCTGATTGACCATGCAGCGCCTATAACAGTGAACTTTCCCAGTGTGCAGAACTCAAGGCCTGATTATAATGCTAAAATGGCCACTCTTATTATAAGCGTGATTATTTAAATGGCCCTTGCCTACACTCAAAAGGAAAATTACACACTGAAGGAAATTAGTAAATGCAACCTTTTCAAGTCCATTTCAATCTAGTTAGCTAGTTCAAAAATGGGTCAGACCTCTTTTAGTATGTCTGTGAATGCTATTCTCATCAGAACCTACAGTGAATCATACACCCATATTCCATTCCTGTACATGAGTAAAACCATAAAAACTCATTAGTGATGTACTGTAGGATGGACAAAGTGAACAGTGAAGGTATCAGGGTTCCACATGTGGCCTTTTCCGCCATGATATGGATGGTTTGACGTTGTAGCATATATGTTGAGTAGTATGAGGAGCCTGTGGAATGTTGTCATGGGCACGAGGCCCCTGGGCTTTTTTTATCTCTGACCTCGTTAACACTCCCTCAGCCTGGCCCCCTCTGTGACTGTCATTCCATAAAAGACCACTGAAATCAGCAGAAAGAATGTGATGATCGTAAAGAGGATCGAGAGAGAGTATAATTGAACTATTGATTGGCCAACATCTGAGAGCACAGCTTATAACCTCTGAAAGTGAAACTGGTTCATTTTTACCAACATTTTCAAAAATGTAGTAAACATCACAACACCTCAAATACAATTGGAGTGTGGAGGCAATATACGAGAATCAGTGTCAACCATGGCTAAATCCACGTCGAAATGATAATGGACCTACATTTATATAATCTCTTCACTGGCTCGCTAACAATGACTAAAAGCTTATTCCCCCAAAATGGATAGAGGACAATTGTTTGCAGATTTGACGCGGCTAATACTGTATATCCATTTTCAGTGCAGCCCTTGATGAACAACAAATGTGGATCCTATGCAAAACTAGTTTGACAATACTGGTCTAGAAGTTTGGACACGAAAACAAGTGACTGAGAAATGCTTGATGGGTCAGACTGTCTGCACTTCTAACCCTAACAACAGGTGTATACTAACAGTGAAATGCTTACTTACGGGTTGTTTCCAACAATGCAAATATATGATTAAAATTGTGGTTATGGCCTGTAGAGCTTTCAATATGGTTGTACGTCATAGCAATAGCAAAATGTAGCAATTAGAACTGTAAACTTGATGTATAAAATAGAAAAGCGTTACATTTGGGGAGTCAAATTGGTGCATGGTAATTGACTCATCCATATTAGAAGGTGTAAAAGTAATATGACTATAATACATCGTATTATGCACTCAGACGTAAGGATCATGTTGAATACAAAAGGAAGATGTTTGGTTTGAGTTCAGGATAGACAAATCTGTTGAGCAGACACTTTTTTTACAGCTGACATTAACTAGTTTTGTCTGATGGTCCAGGACCTCATTGGATCTTCAAAGAGAAGCCCTCTATTTGGACTCAATCATCAGGTGTGGTATTCAAATCAAATCAAATCAAATTTATTTATATAGCCCTTCGTACGTCAGCTGATATCTCAAAGTGCTGTACAGAAACCCAGCCTAAAACCCCAAACAGCAAACAATGCAGGTGTAAAAGCACGGTGGCTAGGAAAAACTCCCTAGAAGGCCAAAACCTAGGGAAGAAACCTAGAGAGGAACCGGGCTATGTGGGGTGGCCAGTCCTCTTCTGGCTGTGCCGGGTAGAGATTATAACAGAACATGACCAAGATGTTCAAATGTTCATAAATGACCAGCATGGTCAAATAATAATAAGGCAGAACAGTTGAAACTGGAGCAGCAGCACAGTCAGGTGGACTGGGGACAGCAAGGAGCCATCATGTCAGGTAGTCCTGGGGCACGGTCCTAGGGCTCAGGTCCTCCGAGAGAGAGAAAGAAAGAGAGAGAATTAGAGAGCATATGTGGGGTGGCTAGTCCTCTTCCGGCTGTGCCGGGTGGAGATTATAACAGAACGTGGCCAAGATGTTCAAATGTTCATAAATGACCAGCATGGTTGAATAATAGTAAGGCAGAACAGTTGAAACTCACGTCCTGACCTTAGTTCCTTTTGTATGTTTCTATTTTAGGTTGGTCAGGGCATGAGTTGGGGTGGGCATTCGATGTTTTTGTTCTATGTTTGGTATTTCTATGTGTTTGGCCTGGTATGGTTCCCAATCAGAGGCAGCTGTCAATCGCTGTCTCTGATTGAGAACCATCTTGGGTAACCTGTTTTCCCACTCTTGTTTGTGTGGTTGTTTTTTCTGTTTAGTGTATGTCACCTTACAGAACTGTTTCGTTTCATCCATTTCACTTTGTTATTTTGTGCGTTCAGTCAATAAATTATGACGGACACTTACCACGCTGCATATTGGTCCAATCCTTTTTTACCCTTCCTCAGATGAAGAGAGATTCGTTACATTGAAACTGTTTCATGGCAGGACAAAGTATGATAACTAAAAAAGGCATCCAATAGTTCCATGATGGAGCTGCTGAAACCACTTCTTCCAGATAGTACCTCGTTTGTCGCCAGAAGAGAATGGTCATAAATTAACACAATGCTTCCCAGGCTAAATTCAATTACTTCAGTCACTGAATAGAAAATGCATAAAAGTGAGTCTGTGCTCTTATTCAATTTGTGTCTCTAGGGGACAGTGTTTGCATTTATCCTTTCCCAGACAATGATGTTCTTTCTATAGATTTCTTGCTTGAAGAGTGCATTTAAAATCAAGTAGTAATTTGCCTTTGTGTGTGCAACAGATGAAATAAACCTTAATTGTTTTTTCTGGTTAACATTATACATTAGCAGTTCTCTTCTGCCAAATGAACTGGGTGGCTTGTCATGTTTCAGGTAAGACCCAGATGCAGACAACTAACAACAGTTTATTAATCCAACAGGGCCATGCAAAAGACAGGTCAAGGGCAAGCAGGGGTCAGTAATCCAGATAGGTGGGGCAAAGGTACAGCACGGCAGGTCAGGACAGGGTGGGCAGAAAAATGTCAACACCCGGAAAACTAGAGGACAGGAACAAACGAGAGACAGGAACAGAGAAACCGCTGGTAGATTTGACAAACAAAATGAACTGGCAACAGACAAACAGAGAACACAGGTATAAATACACGGGGGATAATTGGGAAGATGGGGGCGACACCTGGAGGAGGTGGAGACAATCACAAAGATAGGTGAAACAGATCAGGGTGTGACAGGCTTGAAAAAAGGGTATGATAAATTAGTAACATTTCCACATTTCAGATATAGTGCTGGAATGCCGATTTAATATGTTTATGTCCTAATAATTTGAAAGATTACTCAGAAAAACAGGTGTTTTAGTCAGTTTATGCTTCGATTTTGACCTTAGCCCGATTAAGATAAGCAGAATAAGGTATTTATATTACTATTTCCATACTCGGCCTACAGCCATAAATTGGTTTAATATTGAATTATTAGTGTGCATGTGAACATACACACTGCCATCACAGAAAATATTGTGGAGCCAACTCTTCAATTCATGATTCTAATTAGGAATCGGAGTGTGCAAATGGATTTCAGGCAGTCCATTCCTGTACTTCATCTTTGAGCTGAAATATCAGGCAGAGTTTATCACCTCCAGTCCAAGAGACACCTGCTGAACATTTTATGGGAGAGATATTTTGTCGTTAATTATTGAAGTTATTCATAGCATAATAAAGAGGAACTAGACCTCACTGACATCTGAAAAGGTTGTGATGAATTTTTAACAGTGTTCTTGTGTTGTGAGCAAGTATTCTGATCCAACATCTTCCTGTTTCCCTCTTGACACATCTTATTCTAAAAAAGCTACTTACTGAGAGAAAGGGTCCCTGGACAATGGATTCAAATATGTCTCCAATATATAACATGCTCCCTCTGGAAATGTTGAACAATCACACTATAAAAGATAAGCTGTAAATTAGCGATGGGTCCGTCTTTCTACAGGCCTTTATACCCCCTTTCTCAGTAGATTGATGCATTGCGCTTCTATTATCTGTGCTGTTACAGATTATAAAATGTATGATTTCCCTGACACACATTGGGATTAGAAGAGTAAATATAGTGTAGAATGCGATACAAATATGCCATTTCCAATCAAACAGAGGTGTCAGATCACTGCTCTGCCAAGCTTTCAGCGTTTGAGATCGTATATTTAAAGGTTCTGCTCAACGGAAAACCTGTCAGAATTTAAAGGAGGGTGCTTGTATTTGGTGTCATCCATTTTGGGATCAATGAAACGTACCTCAGACCGGGAGGTGAAAATGTCAGATCTAACGGTTCATAGTGTTTCATTAGCTCCACTGCCCTCTGTGGATAAAGAGACTGCCCATATATCTGATTCAGAGCTCAGGAGAGAGCCCTCCTTTCACCGCTTACTCTCTCCCAGCATTTCTTTTTCACTATCCCTCTTATCCAGGCTGAATCACATCCGGCCGTGATTGGGAGTCCCATAGGGCGGCACACAATTGGCCCAGCATCGTCCGGGTTTGTCCAGGTAGGCCGTCATTGTAAATAAGAATTTGTTCTTAACTGGCTGCCTAGTTGAATAAAGGTAAAAAATATTTTTTATAATGTACAAATCGTCGAACCCTGTATCTCACACTTTCACTTTTTCCTCCCCATCTCTTTCCCAACCTCACCTCTTCCCTTTCGTTGAGTGAAGGTTAGTACATTATCATCTGGACAGGGTCCCCAGTCTATCAGGGCCATACCTCATTAACTGAACTCCCCATTGCCCCAGTGGGCATATTGTGTTAATCCTGGTGGGATACTTGGTATATGTGCTCTGGGGGTAGAGAGGGACCATGGAAAAGCAACTGGGGCTGTGGTGTTTTGGTGTTCGAGAACCTTCTGCTGAATTCACTTTTTTTTTCGGGGTGAGCTGGAAGCCTTGGCATCATTCAGTAAATTGGATTAAGTTACGAATGCGAGCTGATCTCCAGGGATTTTTCCCCCAGCATGAATATTGATGAACCGGTTCTCATAAGGAGTACAGAATACCTTAACCTCAGTCTTCAGCTGAAACCCTGTTTTAACAGCAGGGCCTCCCCACCATCAGAGTCAGAACCCACAGGTCACTGTGCTCAAATTCACCATCCACACATACCATTACCCCAAAAGAGAAGGGATGGAAGGGAAATGAAATGTTTGTATTTGCTCAACACAGTATGCAGACTGTCCTCTATTACACAATCACAAGTAGTCCATCATAGCAAGTGGGTATTATAATGCGTTTTTGCAGCTAGCTGTGATCGGGACCAAATGTGGCATCTTCCCAGGTGAGCATCGGAAACTCTGGCCCCTATTCAACATTAACAGAGGCCTGCCTGACAAGCTTGGTGAATCAGACTCAAGGTCAGGTCTTAAACTCTCAGCAGAAATGACAGAAGCTGTTCCAATGTGGCGTTGACAGGTTAAGGAAACACCCTCAGAAACCCCCAGGTTACAGTTCTGAGGCTTTAACAAGATGGAAACATCACACCCATCTTAATAAGAGACCCATTGAAACCCACAACACCTTCTCTGCCGCCTGTCAATTTAATAGTCGTTATGCATCACACGACATTCATTATCATCACTTATCATCATGTCAGAGCATTCCGATTCCAGTCACAACTTGAGAGAAACTACTCAGTAATTTCTGATCCAGCACACCACCCTTAGCCCTGCCCTGCATCTCATACAGTCACCAATTAAGAGGGAGTGGTAGCACCGAAATTCATAAATGCTATTTCCTTCCTTTAATGTCTGTGGTCGTACTGTCAAAGGCCACAGAGAGGACAAGGTTCTCAAGCTCCAATTAGTCAGCACAGAGAGAGACGTGACTTTTGAGACACACAGACAGAGGCCATTTAGAGATGAAGTAGATCTCAGAGTAGCCTCATGCTGGTACAGGCTTATAGAATGGTGTAGAGGACAGAAAGAAGAGCAAAGGAGGGATAGAGGATGGGAGTGTTATGCAG